>NW_027617410.1:0-119941 GCF_964187855.1 Myxine glutinosa
ACAAGTGCAAAAAGTGTTTTTTCCACACTAATACAAGTGCAAACGTGGTTTCCTGCACAAACACAAGTGCGAAAAGTGGTTTTTCAACACTAACACAAGTGCGAAAAGTGGTTTTTCAACACTAACACAAGTGCAAAAAGTGGTTTTTCCACACTAATACAAGTGCAAAAGTGGTTTCCTGCACCAACACAAGTGCGAAAAGTGGTTTTTCAACACTAACACAAGTGCGAAAAGTGGTTTTTCAACACTATCACAAGTGCAAAAAGTGTTTTTTCCACACTAATACAAGTGCAAAAGTGGTTTCCTGCACCAACACAAGTGCGAAAAGTGGTTTTTCAACACTAACACAAGTGCGAAAAGTGGTTTTTCAACACTAACACAAGTGCGAAAAGTGGTTTTGCCACACTAATACAAGTGCAAAAGTGGTTTCCTGCACCAACACAAGTGCGAAAAGTGGTTTTTCAACACTAACACAAGTGCGAAAAGTGGTTTTTCAACACGAACACAAGTGCGAAAAGTGGTTTTTCAACACTATCACAAGTGCAAAAAGTGTTTTTTCCACACTAATACAAGTGCAAAAGTGGTTTCCTGCACCAACACAAGTGCGAAAAGTGGTTTTTCAACATTAACACAAGTGCGAAAAGTGGTTTTTCAACACTATCACAAGTGCAAAAAGTGTTTTTTCCACACTAATACAAGTGCAAAAGTGGTTTCCTGCACCAACACAATTGCGAAATGTGGTATTTCAACACTAACACAAGTGCGAAAAGTGGTTTTTAAACACTAACACAAGTGCGAAAAGTGGTTTTTCCACACTAATACAAGTGCAAAAGTGGTTTCCTGCACCAACACAAGTGCGAAAAGTGGTTTTTCAACACTAACACAAGTGCGAAAAGTCTTTTTTCCACACTAATATAAGTGCAAAAGTGGTTTCCTGCACCAACACAAGTGCGAAAAGTGGTTTTTCAACACTAACATAAGTGCGAAAAGTGGTTTTTCAACACTAACACAAGTGCGAAAAGTGTTTTTTCCACACTAATACAAGTGCAAAAGTGGTTTCCTGCACCAACACAAGTGCGAAAAGTGGTTTTTCAACACTAACACAAGTGCGAAAAGTGGTTTTTCAACACTAACACAAGTGCGAAAAGTGGTTTATCCACACTAATACAAGTGAAAAAGTGGTTTCCTGCACCAACACAAGTGCGAAAAGTGGTTTTTTCAACACTAACACAAGTGCGAAAAGTGGTTTTTCAACACTATCACAAGTGCAAAAAGTGTTTTTTCCACACTAATACAAGTGCAAAAGTGGTTTCCTGCACCAACACAAGTGCGAAAAGTGGTTTTTCAACACTAACACAAGTGCGAAAAGTGGTTTTTCAACACTAACACAAGTGCGAAAAGTGGTTTTTCAACACTATCACAAGTGCAAAAAGTGTTTTTTTCCACACTAATACAAGTGCAAAAGTGGATTCCTGCACCAACACAAGTGCGAAAAGTGGTTTTTCAACACTAACACAAGTGCGAAAAGTGGTTTTTCATCACTATCACAAGTGCAAAAAGTGTTTTTTCCACACTAATACAAGTGCAAAAGTGGTTTCCTGCACCAACACAAGTGCGAAAAGTGGTTTTTCAACACTAACACAAGTGCAAAAAGTGGTTTTCAACACTAACACAAGTGCGAAAAGTGTTTTTTTCCACACTAATACAAGTGCAAAAGTGGTTTCCTGCACCAACACAAGTGCGAAAAGTGGTTTTTCAACACTAACACAAGTGCGAAAAGTGGTTTTTCAACACTAACACAATTGCGAAAAGTGGTTTTTCAACACTAACACAAGTGCGAAAAGTGGTTTTTTCACACTAATACAAGTGCAAAAGTTGGTTTCCTGCACCCACACAAGTGCGAAAAGTGGTTTTTCGACACTAACACAAGTGCGAAAAGTGGTTTTTCAACACTATCACAAGTGCAAAAAGTGTTTTTTCCACACTAAAACAAGTGCAAAAGTGGTTTCCTGCACCAACACAAGTGCAAAAAGTGGTTTTTCAACACTAACACAAGTGCGAAAAGTGGTTTTTCAACACTAACACAAGTGCGAAAAGTGGTTTTTCAACACTAACACAAGTGCGAAAAGTGGTTTTTCCACACTAATACAAGTGCAAAAGTGGTTTCCTGCACCAACACAAGTGCGAAAAGTGGATTTTCAACACTAACACAAGTGCGAAAAGTGGTTTTTTCAACACTAACACAAGTGCGAAAAGTGTTTTTTCCACACTAATACAAGTGCAAAAGTGGTTTCCTGCACCAACACAAGTGCGAAAAGTGGTTTTTCAACACTAACACAAGTGCGAAAAGTGGTTTTTCAACACTAACACAAGTGCGAAAAGTGGTTTTTCACACTAACACAAGTGTGAAAAGTGGTTTAGCCACACTAATACAAGTGCAAAAGTGGTTTCCTGCACCAACACAAGTGCAAAAGTGGTTTTTCGACACTAACACAAGTGCGAAAAGTGGTTTTTCAACACTATCACAAGTGCAAAAAGTGGTTTTTCCACATTAATACAAGTGCAAAAGTGGTTTCCTGCACCAACACAAGTGCGAAAAGTGGTTTTTCAACACTAACACAAGTGCGAAAAGTGGTTTTTCAACACTAACACAAGTGCGAAAAGTGGTTTTTCCACACTAATACAAGTGCAAAAGTGGTTTCCTGCACCAACACAAGTGCGAAAAGTGGTTTTTCAACACTAACACAAGTGCGAAAAGTGGTTTTTCAACACTAACACAAGTGCGAAAAGTGGTTTTTCAACACTATCACAAGTGCAAAAAGTGTTTTTTCCACACTAATAAAAGTGCAAAAGTGGTTTCCTGCACCAACACAAGTGCGAAAAGTGGTTTTTCAACACTAACACAAGTGCGAAAAGTGGTTTTTCAACACTAACACAAGTGCGAAAAGTGGTTTTTCCACACTAATATAAGTGCAAAAGTGGTTTCCTGCACCAACACAAGTGTGAAAAGTGGTTTTTCAACACTAACACAAGTGCGAAAAGTGGTTTTTCAACACTATCACAAGTGCAAAAAGTGTTTTTTCCACACTAATACAAGTGCAAAAGTGGTTTCCTGCACAAACACAAGTGCGAAAAGTGGTTTTTCAACACTAACACAAGTGCGAAAAGTGGTTTTTCAACACTAACACAAGTGCAAAAAGTGGTTTTTCCACACTAATACAAGTGCAAAAGTGGTTTCCTGCACCAACACAAGTGTGAAAAGTGGTTTTTCAACACTAACACAAGTGCGAAAAGTGGTTTTTCAACACTATCACAAGTGCAAAAAGTGTTTTTTCCACACTAATACAAGTGCAAAAGTGGTTTCCTGCACCCACACAAGTGCGAAAAGTGGTTTTTCAACACTAACACAAGTGCGAAAAGTGGTTTTTCCACACTAATACAAGTGCAAAAGTGGATTCCTGCACCAACACAAGTGCGAAAAGTGGTTTTTCAACACTAACACAAGTGCGAAAAGTGGTTTTTCCACACTAATACAAGTGCAAAAGTGGATTCCTGCACCAACACAAGTGCGAAAAGTGGTTTTTCAACACTAACACAAGTGCGAAAAGTGGTTTTTCATCACTATCACAAGTGCAAAAAGTGTTTTTTCCACACTAATACAAGTGCAAAAGTGGTTTCCTGCACCAACACAAGTGCGAAAAGTGGTTTTTCAACACTAACACAAGTGCAAAAAGTGGTTTTTCAACACTAACACAAGTGCGAAAAGTGTTTTTTCCACACTAATACAAGTGCAAAAGTGGTTTCCTGCACCAACACAAGTGCGAAAAGTGGTTTTTCAACACTAACACAAGTGCGAAAAGTGGTTTTTCAACACTAACACAATTGCGAAAAGTGGTTTTTCAACACTAACACAAGTGCGAAAAGTGGTTTTTTCACACTAATACAAGTGCAAAAGTGGTTTCCTGCACCCACACAAGTGCGAAAAGTGGTTTTTCGACACTAACACAAGTGCGAAAAGTGGTTTTTCAACACTATCACAAGTGCAAAAAGTGTTTTTTCCACACTAAAACAAGTGCAAAAGTGGTTTCCTGCACCAACACAAGTGCAAAAAGTGGTTTTTCAACACTAACACAAGTGCGAAAAGTGGTTTTTCAACACTAACACAAGTGCGAAAAGTGGTTTTTCAACACTAACACAAGTGCGAAAAGTGGTTTTTCCACACTAATACAAGTGCAAAAGTGGTTTCCTGCACCAACACAAGTGCGAAAAGTGGATTTTCAACACTAACACAAGTGCGAAAAGTGGTTTTTCAACACTAACACAAGTGCGAAAAGTGTTTTTTCCACACTAATACAAGTGCAAAAGTGGTTTCCTGCACCAACACAAGTGCGAAAAGTGGTTTTTCAACACTAACACAAGTGCGAAAAGTGGTTTTTCAACACTAACACAAGTGCGAAAAGTGGTTTTTCAACACTAACACAAGTGTGAAAAGTGGTTTAGCCACACTAATACAAGTGCAAAAGTGGTTTCCTGCACCAACACAAGTGCAAAAAGTGGTTTTTCGACACTAACACAAGTGCGAAAAGTGGTTTTTCAACACTATCACAAGTGCAAAAAGTGGTTTTTCCACATTAATACAAGTGCAAAAGTGGTTTCCTGCACCAACACAAGTGCGAAAAGTGGTTTTTCAACACTAACACAAGTGCGAAAAGTGGTTTTTCAACACTATCACAAGTGCGAAAAGTGGTTTTTCCACACTAATACAAGTGCAAAAGTGGTTTCCTGCACCAACACAAGTGCGAAAAGTGGTTTTTCAACACTAACACAAGTGCGAAAAGTGGTTTTTCAACACTAACACAAGTGCGAAAAGTGGTTTTTCAACACTATCACAAGTGCAAAAAGTGTTTTTTCCACACTAATAAAAGTGCAAAAGTGGTTTCCTGCACCAACACAAGTGCGAAAAGTGGTTTTTCAACACTAACACAAGTGCGAAAAGTGGTTTTTCAACACTAACACAAGTGCGAAAAGTGGTTTTTCCACACTAATATAAGTGCAAAAGTGGTTTCCTGCACCAACACAAGTGCGAAAAGTGGTTTTTCAACACTAACACAAGTGCGAAAAGTGGTTTTTCAACACTATCACAAGTGCAAAAAGTGTTTTTTCCACACTAATACAAGTGCAAAAGTGGTTTCCTGCACAAACACAAGTGCGAAAAGTGGTTTTTCAACACTAACACAAGTGCGAAAAGTGGTTTTTCAACACTAACACAAGTGCAAAAAGTGGTTTTTCCACACTAATACAAGTGCAAAAGTGGTTTCCTGCACCAACACAAGTGTGAAAAGTGGTTTTTCAACACTAACACAAGTGCGAAAAGTGGTTTTTCAACACTATCACAAGTGCAAAAAGTGTTTTTTCCACACTAATACAAGTGCAAAAGTGGTTTCCTGCACCCACACAAGTGCGAAAAGTGGTTTTTCAACACTAACACAAGTGCGAAAAGTGGTTTTTCCACACTAATACAAGTGCAAAAGTGGTTTCCTGCACCAACACAAGTGCGAAAAGTGGTTTTTCAACACTAACACAAGTGCGAAAAGTGGTTTTTCAACACTATCACAAGTGCAAAAAGTGTTTTTCCACACTAATACAAGTGCAAAAGTGGTTTCCTGCACCAACACAAGTGCGAAAAGTGGTTTTTCAACACTAACACAAGTGCGAAAAGTGGTTTTTCAACACTAACACAAGTGCGAAAAGTGTTATTTCCACACTAATACAAGTGCAAAAGTGGTTTCCTGCACCAACACAAGTGCGAAAAGTGGTTTTTCAACACTAACACAAGTGCGAAAAGTGGTTTTTCAACACTAACACAAGTGCGAAAAGTGGTTTTTCAACAATAACACAAGTGCGAAAAGTGTTTTTTCCACACTAATACAAGTGCAAATGTGGTTTCCTGCACCAACACAAGTGCGAAAAGTGGTTTTTCAACACTAACACAAGTGCGAAAAGTGGATTTTCAACACTAACACAAGTGCGAAAAGTGGTTTTTCAACACTAACACAAGTGCGAAAAGTTGTTTTTCCACACTAATACAAGTGCAAAAGTGGTTTCCTGCACCAACACAAGTGCAAAAAGTGGTTTTTCAACACTAACACAAGTGCGAAAAGTGGTTTTTCAACACTATCACAAGTGCAAAAAGTGTTTTTTCCACACTAACACAAGTGCGAAAAGTGGTTTTTCAACACTAACACAAGTGCGAAAAGTGGTTTTTCAACACAATCACAAGTGCAAAAAGTGTTTTTTCCGCACTAATACAAGTGCAAAAGTGGTTTCCTGCACCAACACAAGTGTGAAAAGTGGTTTTTCAACACTAACACAAGTGCGAAAAGTGGTTTTTCAACACTATCACAAGTGCAAAAAGTGTTTTTTCCACACTAATACAAGTGCAAAAGTGGTTTCCTGCACCAACACAAGTGCGAAAAGTGGTTTTTCAACACTAACACAAGTGCGAAAAGTGGTTTGTCCACACTAATACAAGTGCAAAAGTGGTTTCCTGCACCAACACAAGTGCGAAAAGTGGTTTTTCAACACTAACACAAGTGCGAAAAGTGGTTTTTCAACACTATCACAAGTGCAAAAAGTGTTTTTCCACACTAATACAAGTGCAAAAGTGGTTTCCTGCACCAACACAAGTGCGAAAAGTGGTTTTTCAACACTAACACAAGTGCGAAAAGTGGTTTTTCAACACTAACACAAGTGCGAAAAGTGTTTTTTCCACACTAATACAAGTGCAAAAGTGGTTTCCTGCACCAACACAAGTGCGAAAAGTGGTTTTTCAACACTAACACAAGTGCGAAAGTGGTTTTTCAACACTAACACAAGTGCGAAAAGTGGTTTTTCAACAATAACACAAGTGCGAAAAGTGTTTTTTCCACACTAATACAAGTGCAAAAGTGGTTTCCTGCACCAACACAAGTGCGAAAAGTGGTTTTTCAACACTAACACAAGTGCGAAAAGTGGATTTTCAACACTAACACAAGTGCGAAAAGTGGTTTTTCAACACTAACACAAGTGCGAAAAGTTGTTTTTCCACACTAATACAAGTGCAAAAGTGGTTTCCTGCACCAACACAAGTGCAAAAAGTGGTTTTTCAACACTAACACAAGTGCGAAAAGTGGTTTTTCAACACTATCACAAGTGCAAAAAGTGTTTTTTCCACACTAATACAAGTGCAAAAGTGGTTTCCTGCACCAACACAAGTGCGAAAAGTGGTTTTTCAACACTAACACAAGTGCGAAAAGTGGTCTTTCAACACTATCACAAGTGCAAAAAGAGTTTTTTCCACACTAATACAAGTGCAAAAGTGGTTTCCTGCACCAACACAAGTGCGAAAAGTGGTTTTTCAACACTAACACAAGTGCGAAAAGTGGTTTTTCAACACAATCACAAGTGCAAAAAGTGTTTTTTCCGCACTAATACAAGTGCAAAAGTGGTTTCCTGCACCAACACAAGTGCGAAAAGTGGTTTTTCAACACTAACACAAGTGCGAAAAGTGGTTTTTCAACACTAACACAAGTGCGAAAAGTGGTTTTTCAACACTATCACAAGTGCAAAAAGTGTTTTTTCCACACTAATATAAGTGCAAAAGTGGTTTCCTGCACCAACACAAGTGCAAAAAGTGGTTTTTCAACACTAACACAAGTGCGAAAAGTGGTTTTTCAACACTATCACAAGTGCAAAAAGTGTTTTTTCCACACTAACACAAGTGCGAAAAGTGGTTTTTCAACACTAACACAAGTGCGAAAAGTGGTTTTTCAACACAATCACAAGTGCAAAAAGTGTTTTTTCCGCACTAATACAAGTGCAAAAGTGGTTTCCTGCACCAACACAAGTGTGAAAAGTGGTTTTTCAACACTAACACAAGTGCGAAAAGTGGTTTTTCAACACTATCACAAGTGCAAAAAGTGTTTTTTCAACACTAATACAAGTGCAAAAGTGGTTTTTCAACACTAACACAAGTGCGAAAAGTGGTTTTTCAACACTAACACAAGTGCGAAAAGTGGTTTTTCCACACTAATACAAGTGCAAAAGTGGTTTCCTGCACCAACACAAGTGCGAAAAGTGGTTTTTCAACACTAACACAAGTGCGAAAAGTGGTTTTTCAACACTATCACAAGTGCAAAAAGTGTTTCTCCACACTAATACAAGTGCAAAAGTGGTTTCCTGCACCAACACAAGTGCGAAAAGTGGTTTTTCAACACTAACACAAGTGCGAAAAGTGGTTTTTCAACACTAACACAAGTGCGAAAAGTGTTTTTTCCACACTAATACAAGTGCAAAAGTGGTTTCCTGCACCAACACAAGTGCGAAAAGTGGTTTTTCAACACTAACACAAGTGCGAAAAGTGGTTTTTCAACACTAACACAAGTGCGAAAAGTGGTTTTTCAACAATAACACAAGTGCGAAAAGTGTTTTTTCCACACTAATACAAGTGCAAAAGTGGTTTCCTGCACCAACACAAGTGCGAAAAGTGGTTTTTCAACACTAACACAAGTGCGAAAAGTGGATTTTCAACACTAACACAAGTGCGAAAAGTGGTTTTTCAACACTAACACAAGTGCGAAAAGTTGTTTTTCCACACTAATACAAGTGCAAAAGTGGTTTCCTGCACCAACACAAGTGCAAAAAGTGGTTTTTCAACACTAACACAAGTGCGAAAAGTGGTTTTTCAACACTATCACAAGTGCAAAAAGTGTTTTTTCCACACTAATACAAGTGCAAAAGTGGTTTCCTGCACCAACACAAGCGCGAAAAGTGGTTTTTCAACACTAACACAAGTGCGAAAAGTGGTTTTTCAACACTATCACAAGTGCAAAAATAGTTTTTTCCACACTAATACAAGTGCAAAAGTGGTTTCCTGCACCAACACAAGTGCGAAAAGTGGTTTTTCAACACTAACACAAGTGCGAAAAGTGGTTTTTCAACACTAACACAAGTGCGAAAGTGGTTTTTCAACACTAACACAAGTGCGAAAAGTGGTTTTTCAACAATAACACAAGTGCGAAAAGTGTTTTTTCCACACTAATACAAGTGCAAAAGTGGTTTCCTGCACCAACACAAGTGCGAAAAGTGGTTTTTCAACACTAACACAAGTGCGAAAAGTGGATTTTCAACACTAACACAAGTGCGAAAAGTGGTTTTCAACACTAACACAAGTGCGAAAAGTTGTTTTTCCACACTAATACAAGTGCAAAAGTGGTTTCCTGCACCAACACAAGTGCAAAAAGTGGTTTTTCAACACTAACACAAGTGCGAAAAGTGGTTTTTCAACACTATCACAAGTGCAAAAAGTGTTTTTTCCACACTAATACAAGTGCAAAAGTGGTTTCCTGCACCAACACAAGTGCGAAAAGTGGTTTTTCAACACTAACACAAGTGCGAAAAGTGGTTTTTCAACACTATCACAAGTGCAAAAAGAGTTTTTTCCACACTAATACAAGTGCAAAAGTGGTTTCCTGCACCAACAGAAGTGCGAAAAGTGGTTTTTCAACACTAACACAAGTGCGAAAAGTGGTTTTTCAACACAATCACAAGTGCAAAAAGTGTTTTTTCCGCACTAATACAAGTGCAAAAGTGGTTTCCTGCACCAACACAAGTGCGAAAAGTGGTTTTTCAACACTAACACAAGTGCGAAAAGTGGTTTTTCAACACTAACACAAGTGCGAAAAGTGGTTTTTCAACACTATCACAAGTGCAAAAAGTGTTTTTTCCACACTAATATAAGTGCAAAAGTGGTTTCCTGCACCAACACAAGTGCAAAAAGTGGTTTTTCAACACTAACACAAGTGCGAAAAGTGGTTTTTCAACACTATCACAAGTGCAAAAAGTGTTTTTTCCACACTAACACAAGTGCGAAAAGTGGTTTTTCAACACTAACACAAGTGCGAAAAGTGGTTTTTCAACACAATCACAAGTGCAAAAAGTGTTTTTTCCGCACTAATACAAGTGCAAAAGTGGTTTCCTGCACCAACACAAGTGTGAAAAGTGGTTTTTCAACACTAACACAAGTGCGAAAAGTGGTTTTTCAACACTATCACAAGTGCAAAAAGTGTTTTTTCAACACTAATACAAGTGCAAAAGTGGTTTTTCAACACTAACACAAGTGCGAAAAGTGGTTTTTCAACACTAACACAAGTGCGAAAAGTGGTTTTTCCACACTAATACAAGTGCAAAAGTGGTTTCCTGCACCAACACAAGTGCGAAAAGTGGTTTTTCAACACTAACACAAGTGCGAAAAGTGGTTTTTCAACACTATCACAAGTGCAAAAAGTGTTTTTCCACACTAATACAAGTGCAAAAGTGGTTTCCTGCACCAACACAAGTGCGAAAAGTGGTTTTTCAACACTAACACAAGTGCGAAAAGTGGTTTTTCAACACTAACACAAGTGCGAAAAGTGTTTTTTCCACACTAATACAAGTGCAAAAGTGGTTTCCTGCACCAACACAAGTGCGAAAAGTGGTTTTTCAACACTAACACAAGTGCGAAAAGTGGTTTTTCAACACTAACACAAGTGCGAAAAGTGGTTTTTCAACAATAACACAAGTGCGAAAAGTGTTTTTTCCACACTAATACAAGTGCAAAAGTGGTTTCCTGCACCAACACAAGTGCGAAAAGTGGTTTTTCAACACTAACACAAGTGCGAAAAGTGGATTTTCAACACTAACACAAGTGCGAAAAGTGGTTTTTCAACACTAACACAAGTGCGAAAAGTTGTTTTTCCACACTAATACAAGTGCAAAAGTGGTTTCCTGCACCAACACAAGTGCAAAAAGTGGTTTTTCAACACTAACACAAGTGCGAAAAGTGGTTTTTCAACACTATCACAAGTGCAAAAAGTGTTTTTTCCACACTAATACAAGTGCAAAAGTGGTTTCCTGCACCAACACAAGCGCGAAAAGTGGTTTTTCAACACTAACACAAGTGCGAAAAGTGGTTTTTCAACACTATCACAAGTGCAAAAAGAGTTTTTTCCACACTAATACAAGTGCAAAAGTGGTTTCCTGCACCAACACAAGTGCGAAAAGTGGTTTTTCAACACTAACACAAGTGCGAAAAGTGGTTTTTCAACACAATCACAAGTGCAAAAAGTGTTTTTTCCGCACTAATACAAGTGCAAAAGTGGTTTCCTGCACCAACACAAGTGCGAAAAGTGGTTTTTCAACACTAACACAAGTGCGAAAAGTGGTTTTTCAACACTAACACAAGTGCGAAAAGTGGTTTTTCAACACTATCACAAGTGCAAAAAGTGTTTTTTCCACACTAATATAAGTGCAAAAGTGGTTTCCTGCACCAACATAAGTGCGAAAAGTGGTTTTTCAACACTAACACAAGTGCGAAAAGTGGTTTTTTAACACTAACACAAGTGCGAAAAGTGGTTTTTCAACACTAACACAAGTGCGAAAAGTGTTATTTCCACACTAATACAAGTGCAAAAGTGGTTTCCTGCACCAACACAAGTGCGAAAAGTGGTTTTTCAACACTAACACAAGTGCGAAAAGTGGTTTTTCAACACTAACACAAGTGCGAAAAGTGGTTTTTCAACAATAACACAAGTGCGAAAAGTGTTTTTTCCACACTAATACAAGTGCAAATGTGGTTTCCTGCACCAACACAAGTGCGAAAAGTGGTTTTTCAACACTAACACAAGTGCGAAAAGTGGATTTTCAACACTAACACAAGTGCGAAAAGTGGTTTTTCAACACTAACACAAGTGCGAAAAGTTGTTTTTCCACACTAATACAAGTGCAAAAGTGGTTTCCTGCACCAACACAAGTGCAAAAAGTGGTTTTTCAACACTAACACAAGTGCGAAAAGTGGTTTTTCAACACTATCACAAGTGCAAAAAGTATTTTTTCCACACTAACACAAGTGCGAAAAGTGGTTTTTCAACACTAACACAAGTGCGAAAAGTGGTTTTTCAACACAATCACAAGTGCAAAAAGTGTTTTTTCCGCACTAATACAAGTGCAAAAGTGGTTTCCTGCACCAACACAAGTGTGAAAAGTGGTTTTTCAACACTAACACAAGTGCGAAAAGTGGTTTTTCAACACTATCACAAGTGCAAAAAGTGTTTTTTCCACACTAATACAAGTGCAAAAGTGGTTTCCTGCACCAACACAAGTGCGAAAAGTGGTTTTTCAACACTAACACAAGTGCGAAAAGTGGTTTGTCCACACTAATACAAGTGCAAAAGTGGTTTCCTGCACCAACACAAGTGCGAAAAGTGGTTTTTCAACACTAACACAAGTGCGAAAAGTGGTTTTTCAACACTATCACAAGTGCAAAAAGTGTTTTTCCACACTAATACAAGTGCAAAAGTGGTTTCCTGCACCAACACAAGTGCGAAAAGTGGTTTTTCAACACTAACACAAGTGCGAAAAGTGGTTTTTCAACACTAACACAAGTGCGAAAAGTGTTTTTTCCACACTAATACAAGTGCAAAAGTGGTTTCCTGCACCAACACAAGTGCGAAAAGTGGTTTTTCAACACTAACACAAGTGCGAAAGTGGTTTTTCAACACTAACACAAGTGCGAAAAGTGGTTTTTCAACAATAACACAAGTGCGAAAAGTGTTTTTTCCACACTAATACAAGTGCAAAAGTGGTTTCCTGCACCAACACAAGTGCGAAAAGTGGTTTTTCAACACTAACACAAGTGCGAAAAGTGGATTTTCAACACTAACACAAGTGCGAAAAGTGGTTTTTCAACACTAACACAAGTGCGAAAAGTTGTTTTTCCACACTAATACAAGTGCAAAAGTGGTTTCCTGCACCAACACAAGTGCAAAAAGTGGTTTTTCAACACTAACACAAGTGCGAAAAGTGGTTTTTCAACACTATCACAAGTGCAAAAAGTGTTTTTTCCACACTAATACAAGTGCAAAAGTGGTTTCCTGCACCAACACAAGTGCGAAAAGTGGTTTTTCAACACTAACACAAGTGCGAAAACTGGTTTTTCAACACTATCACAAGTGCAAAAAGAGTTTTTTCCACACTAATACAAGTGCAAAAGTGGTTTCCTGCACCAACACAAGTGCGAAAAGTGGTTTTTCAACACTAACACAAGTGCGAAAAGTGGTTTTTCAACACAATCACAAGTGCAAAAAGTGTTTTTTCCGCACTAATACAAGTGCAAAAGTGGTTTCGTGCACCAACACAAGTGCGAAAAGTGGTTTTTCAACACTAACACAAGTGCGAAAAGTGGTTTTTCAACACTAACACAAGTGCGAAAAGTGGTTTTTCAACACTATCACAAGTGCAAAAAGTGTTTTTTCCACACTAATATAAGTGCAAAAGTGGTTTCCTGCACCAACACAAGTGCAAAAAGTGGTTTTTCAACACTAACACAAGTGCGAAAAGTGGTTTTTCAACACTATCACAAGTGCAAAAAGTGTTTTTTCCACACAAAAACACAAGTGCGAAAAGTGGTTTTTCAACACTAACACAAGTGCGAAAAGTGGTTTTTCAACACAATCACAAGTGCAAAAAGTGTTTTTTCCGCACTAATACAAGTGCAAAAGTGGTTTCCTGCACCAACACAAGTGTGAAAAGTGGTTTTTCAACACTAACACAAGTGCGAAAAGTGGTTTTTCAACACTATCACAAGTGCAAAAAGTGTTTTTTCAACACTAATACAAGTGCAAAAGTGGTTTTTCAACACTAACACAAGTGCGAAAAGTGGTTTTTCAACACTAACACAAGTGCGAAAAGTGGTTTTTCCACACTAATACAAGTGCAAAAGTGGTTTCCTGCACCAACACAAGTGCGAAAAGTGGTTTTTCAACACTAACACAAGTGCGAAAAGTGGTTTTTCAACACTATCACAAGTGCAAAAAGTGTTTTTCCACACTAATACAAGTGCAAAAGTGGTTTCCTGCACCAACACAAGTGCGAAAAGTGGTTTTTCAACACTAACACAAGTGCGAAAAGTGGTTTTTCAACACTAACACAAGTGCGAAAAGTGTTTTTTCCACACTAATATAAGTGCAAAAGTGGTTTCCTGCACCAACACAAGTGCGAAAAGTGGTTTTTCAACACTAACACAAGTGCGAAAAGTGGTTTTTCAACACTAACACAAGTGCGAAAAGTGGTTTTTCAACAATAACACAAGTGCGAAAAGTGTTTTTTCCACACTAATACAAGTGCAAAAGTGGTTTCCTGCACCAACACAAGTGCGAAAAGTGGTTTTTCAACACTAACACAAGTGCGAAAAGTGGATTTTCAACACTAACACAAGTGCGAAAAGTGGTTTTTCAACACTAACACAAGTGCGAAAAGTTGTTTTTCCACACTAATACAAGTGCAAAAGTGGTTTCCTGCACCAACACAAGTGCAAAAAGTGGTTTTTCAACACTAACACAAGTGCGAAAAGTGGTTTTTCAACACTATCACAAGTGCAAAAAGTGTTTTTTCCACACTAATACAAGTGCAAAAGTGGTTTCCTGCACCAACACAAGCGCGAAAAGTGGTTTTTCAACACTAACACAAGTGCGAAAAGTGGTTTTTCAACACTATCACAAGTGCAAAAAGAGTTTTTTCCACACTAATACAAGTGCAAAAGTGGTTTCCTGCACCAACACAAGTGCGAAAAGTGGTTTTTCAACACTAACACAAGTGCGAAAAGTGGTTTTTCAACACAATCACAAGTGCAAAAAGTGTTTTTTCCGCACTAATACAAGTGCAAAAGTGGTTTCCTGCACCAACACAAGTGCGAAAAGTGGTTTTTCAACACTAACACAAGTGCGAAAAGTGGTTTTTCAACACTAACACAAGTGCGAAAAGTGGTTTTTCAACACTATCACAAGTGCAAAAAGTGTTTTTTCCACACTAATATAAGTGCAAAAGTGGTTTCCTGCACCAACATAAGTGCGAAAAGTGGTTTTTCAACACTAACACAAGTGCGAAAAGTGGTTTTTTAACACTAACACAAGTGCGAAAAGTGGTTTTTCCACACTAATATAAGTGCAAAAATGGTTTCCTGCACCAACACAAGTGCGAAAAGTGGTTTTTCAACACTAACACAAGTGCGAAAAGTGGTTTTTCAACACTATCACAAGTGCAAAAAGTGTTTTTTCCACACTAATACAAGTGCAAACGTGGTTTCCTGCACAAACACAAGTGCGAAAAGTGGTTTTTCAACACTAACACAAGTGCGAAAAGTGGTTTTTCAACACTAACACAAGTGCAAAAAGTGGTTTTTCCACACTAATACAAGTGCAAAAGTGGTTTCCTGCACCAACACAAGTGCGAAAAGTGGTTTTTCAACACTAACACAAGTGCGAAAAGTGGTTTTTCAACACTATCACAAGTGCAAAAAGTGTTTTTTCCACACTAATACAAGTGCAAAAGTGGTTTCCTGCACCAACACAAGTGCGAAAAGTGGTTTTTCAACACTAACACAAGTGCGAAAAGTGGTTTTTCAACACTAACACAAGTGCGAAAAGTGGTTTTGCCACACTAATACAAGTGCAAAAGTGGTTTCCTGCACCAACACAAGTGCGAAAAGTGGTTTTTCAACACTAACACAAGTGCGAAAAGTGGTTTTTCAACACGAACACAAGTGCGAAAAGTGGTTTTTCAACACTATCACAAGTGCAAAAAGTGTTTTTTCCACACTAATACAAGTGCAAAAGTGGTTTCCTGCACCAACACAAGTGCGAAAAGTGGTTTTTCAACATTAACACAAGTGCGAAAAGTGGTTTTTCAACACTATCACAAGTGCAAAAAGTGTTTTTTCCACACTAATACAAGTGCAAAAGTGGTTTCCTGCACCAACACAATTGCGAAATGTGGTATTTCAACACTAACACAAGTGCGAAAAGTGGTTTTTAAACACTAACACAAGTGCGAAAAGTGGTTTTCCACACTAATACAAGTGCAAAAGTGGTTTCCTGCACCAACACAAGTGCGAAAAGTGGTTTTTCAACACTAACACAAGTGCGAAAAGTCTTTTTTCCACACTAATATAAGTGCAAAAGTGGTTTCCTGCACCAACACAAGTGCGAAAAGTGGTTTTTCAACACTAACATAAGTGCGAAAAGTGGTTTTTCAACACTAACACAAGTGCGAAAAGTGTTTTTTCCACACTAATACAAGTGCAAAAGTGGTTTCCTGCACCAACACAAGTGCGAAAAGTGGTTTTTCAACACTAACACAAGTGCGAAAAGTGGTTTTTCAACACTAACACAAGTGCGAAAAGTGGTTTATCCACACTAATACAAGTGAAAAAGTGGTTTCCTGCACCAACACAAGTGCGAAAAGTGGTTTTTCAACACTAACACAAGTGCGAAAAGTGGTTTTTCAACACTATCACAAGTGCAAAAAGTGTTTTTTCCACACTAATACAAGTGCAAAAGTGGTTTCCTGCACCAACACAAGTGCGAAAAGTGGTTTTTCAACACTAACACAAGTGCGAAAAGTGGTTTTTCAACACTAACACAAGTGCGAAAAGTGGTTTTTCAACACTATCACAAGTGCAAAAAGTGTTTTTTCCACACTAATACAAGTGCAAAAGTGGATTCCTGCACCAACACAAGTGCGAAAAGTGGTTTTTCAACACTAACACAAGTGCGAAAAGTGGTTTTTCATCACTATCACAAGTGCAAAAAGTGTTTTTTCCACACTAATACAAGTGCAAAAGTGGTTTCCTGCACCAACACAAGTGCGAAAAGTGGTTTTTCAACACTAACACAAGTGCAAAAAGTGGTTTTTCAACACTAACACAAGTGCGAAAAGTGTTTTTTTCCACACTAATACAAGTGCAAAAGTGGTTTCCTGCACCAACACAAGTGCGAAAAGTGGTTTTTCAACACTAACACAAGTGCGAAAAGTGGTTTTTCAACACTAACACAATTGCGAAAAGTGGTTTTTCAACACTAACACAAGTGCGAAAAGTGGTTTTTTCACACTAATACAAGTGCAAAAGTGGTTTCCTGCACCCACACAAGTGCGAAAAGTGGTTTTTCGACACTAACACAAGTGCGAAAAGTGGTTTTTCAACACTATCACAAGTGCAAAAAGTGTTTTTTCCACACTAAAACAAGTGCAAAAGTGGTTTCCTGCACCAACACAAGTGCAAAAAGTGGTTTTTCAACACTAACACAAGTGCGAAAAGTGGTTTTTCAACACTAACACAAGTGCGAAAAGTGGTTTTTCAACACTAACACAAGTGCGAAAAGTGGTTTTTCCACACTAATACAAGTGCAAAAGTGGTTTCCTGCACCAACACAAGTGCGAAAAGTGGATTTTCAACACTAACACAAGTGCGAAAAGTGGTTTTTCAACACTAACACAAGTGCGAAAAGTGTTTTTTCCACACTAATACAAGTGCAAAAGTGGTTTCCTGCACCAACACAAGTGCGAAAAGTGGTTTTTCAACACTAACACAAGTGCGAAAAGTGGTTTTTCAACACTAACACAAGTGCGAAAAGTGGTTTTTCAACACTAACACAAGTGTGAAAAGTGGTTTAGCCACACTAATACAAGTGCAAAAGTGGTTTCCTGCACCAACACAAGTGCAAAAAGTGGTTTTTCGACACTAACACAAGTGCGAAAAGTGGTTTTTCAACACTATCACAAGTGCAAAAAGTGGTTTTTCCACATTAATACAAGTGCAAAAGTGGTTTCCTGCACCAACACAAGTGCGAAAAGTGGTTTTTCAACACTAACACAAGTGCGAAAAGTGGTTTTTCAACACTAACACAAGTGCGAAAAGTGGTTTTTCCACACTAATACAAGTGCAAAAGTGGTTTCCTGCACCAACACAAGTGCGAAAAGTGGTTTTTCAACACTAACACAAGTGCGAAAAGTGGTTTTTCAACACTAACACAAGTGCGAAAAGTGGTTTTTCAACACTATCACAAGTGCAAAAAGTGTTTTTTCCACACTAATAAAAGTGCAAAAGTGGTTTCCTGCACCAACACAAGTGCGAAAAGTGGTTTTTCAACACTAACACAAGTGCGAAAAGTGGTTTTTCAACACTAACACAAGTGCGAAAAGTGGTTTTTCCACACTAATATAAGTGCAAAAGTGGTTTCCTGCACCAACACAAGTGCGAAAAGTGGTTTTTCAACACTAACACAAGTGCGAAAAGTGGTTTTTCAACACTATCACAAGTGCAAAAAGTGTTTTTTCCACACTAATACAAGTGCAAAAGTGGTTTCCTGCACAAACACAAGTGCGAAAAGTGGTTTTTCAACACTAACACAAGTGCGAAAAGTGGTTTTTCAACACTAACACAAGTGCAAAAAGTGGTTTTTCCACACTAATACAAGTGCAAAAGTGGTTTCCTGCACCAACACAAGTGTGAAAAGTGGTTTTTCAACACTAACACAAGTGCGAAAAGTGGTTTTTCAACACTATCACAAGTGCAAAAAGTGTTTTTTCCACACTAATACAAGTGCAAAAGTGGTTTCCTGCACCCACACAAGTGCGAAAAGTGGTTTTTCAACACTAACACAAGTGCGAAAAGTGGTTTTTCCACACTAATACAAGTGCAAAAGTGGTTTCCTGCACCAACACAAGTGCGAAAAGTGGTTTTTCAACACTAACACAAGTGCGAAAAGTGGTTTTTCAACACTATCACAAGTGCAAAAAGTGTTTTTCCACACTAATACAAGTGCAAAAGTGGTTTCCTGCACCAACACAAGTGCGAAAAGTGGTTTTTCAACACTAACACAAGTGCGAAAAGTGGTTTTTCAACACTAACACAAGTGCGAAAAGTGTTATTTCCACACTAATACAAGTGCAAAAGTGGTTTCCTGCACCAACACAAGTGCGAAAAGTGGTTTTTCAACACTAACACAAGTGCGAAAAGTGGTTTTTCAACACTAACACAAGTGCGAAAAGTGGTTTTTCAACAATAACACAAGTGCGAAAAGTGTTTTTTCCACACTAATACAAGTGCAAATGTGGTTTCCTGCACCAACACAAGTGCGAAAAGTGGTTTTTCAACACTAACACAAGTGCGAAAAGTGGATTTTCAACACTAACACAAGTGCGAAAAGTGGTTTTTCAACACTAACACAAGTGCGAAAAGTTGTTTTTCCACACTAATACAAGTGCAAAAGTGGTTTCCTGCACCAACACAAGTGCAAAAAGTGGTTTTTCAACACTAACACAAGTGCGAAAAGTGGTTTTTCAACACTATCACAAGTGCAAAAAGTGTTTTTTCCACACTAACACAAGTGCGAAAAGTGGTTTTTCAACACTAACACAAGTGCGAAAAGTGGTTTTTCAACACAATCACAAGTGCAAAAAGTGTTTTTTCCGCACTAATACAAGTGCAAAAGTGGTTTCCTGCACCAACACAAGTGTGAAAAGTGGTTTTTCAACACTAACACAAGTGCGAAAAGTGGTTTTTCAACACTATCACAAGTGCAAAAAGTGTTTTTTCCACACTAATACAAGTGCAAAAGTGGTTTCCTGCACCAACACAAGTGCGAAAAGTGGTTTTTCAACACTAACACAAGTGCGAAAAGTGGTTTGTCCACACTAATACAAGTGCAAAAGTGGTTTCCTGCACCAACACAAGTGCGAAAAGTGGTTTTTCAACACTAACACAAGTGCGAAAAGTGGTTTTTCAACACTATCACAAGTGCAAAAAGTGTTTTTCCACACTAATACAAGTGCAAAAGTGGTTTCCTGCACCAACACAAGTGCGAAAAGTGGTTTTTCAACACTAACACAAGTGCGAAAAGTGGTTTTTCAACACTAACACAAGTGCGAAAAGTGTTTTTTCCACACTAATACAAGTGCAAAAGTGGTTTCCTGCACCAACACAAGTGCGAAAAGTGGTTTTTCAACACTAACACAAGTGCGAAAGTGGTTTTTCAACACTAACACAAGTGCGAAAAGTGGTTTTTCAACAATAACACAAGTGCGAAAAGTGTTTTTTCCACACTAATACAAGTGCAAAAGTGGTTTCCTGCACCAACACAAGTGCGAAAAGTGGTTTTTCAACACTAACACAAGTGCGAAAAGTGGATTTTCAACACTAACACAAGTGCGAAAAGTGGTTTTTCAACACTAACACAAGTGCGAAAAGTTGTTTTTCCACACTAATACAAGTGCAAAAGTGGTTTCCTGCACCAACACAAGTGCAAAAAGTGGTTTTTCAACACTAACACAAGTGCGAAAAGTGGTTTTTCAACACTATCACAAGTGCAAAAAGTGTTTTTTCCACACTAATACAAGTGCAAAAGTGGTTTCCTGCACCAACACAAGTGCGAAAAGTGGTTTTTCAACACTAACACAAGTGCGAAAAGTGGTTTTTCAACACTATCACAAGTGCAAAAAGAGTTTTTTCCACACTAATACAAGTGCAAAAGTGGTTTCCTGCACCAACACAAGTGCGAAAAGTGGTTTTTCAACACCAACACAAGTGCAAAAAGTGGTTTTTCAACACTAACACAAGTGCGAAAAGTGGTTTTTCAACACTATCACAAGTGCAAAAAGTGTTTTTTCCACACTAACACAAGTGCGAAAAGTGGTTTTTCAACACTAACACAAGTGCGAAAAGTGGTTTTTCAACACAATCACAAGTGCAAAAAGTGTTTTTTCCGCACTAATACAAGTGCAAAAGTGGTTTCCTGCACCAACACAAGTGTGAAAAGTGGTTTTTCAACACTAACACAAGTGCGAAAAGTGGTTTTTCAACACTATCACAAGTGCAAAAAGTGTTTTTTCAACACTAATACAAGTGCAAAAGTGGTTTTTCAACACTAACACAAGTGCGAAAAGTGGTTTTTCAACACTAACACAAGTGCGAAAAGTGGTTTTTCCACACTAATACAAGTGCAAAAGTGGTTTCCTGCACCAACACAAGTGCGAAAAGTGGTTTTTCAACACTAACACAAGTGCGAAAAGTGGTTTTTCAACACTATCACAAGTGCAAAAAGTGTTTTTCCACACTAATACAAGTGCAAAAGTGGTTTCCTGCACCAACACAAGTGCGAAAAGTGGTTTTTCAACACTAACACAAGTGCGAAAAGTGGTTTTTCAACACTAACACAAGTGCGAAAAGTGTTTTTTCCACACTAATACAAGTGCAAAAGTGGTTTCCTGCACCAACACAAGTGCGAAAAGTGGTTTTTCAACACTAACACAAGTGCGAAAAGTGGTTTTTCAACACTAACACAAGTGCGAAAAGTGGTTTTTCAACAATAACACAAGTGCGAAAAGTGTTTTTTCCACACTAATACAAGTGCAAAAGTGGTTTCCTGCACCAACACAAGTGCGAAAAGTGGTTTTTCAACACTAACACAAGTGCGAAAAGTGGATTTTCAACACTAACACAAGTGCGAAAAGTGGTTTTTCAACACTAACACAAGTGCGAAAAGTTGTTTTTCCACACTAATACAAGTGCAAAAGTGGTTTCCTGCACCAACACAAGTGCAAAAAGTGGTTTTTCAACACTAACACAAGTGCGAAAAGTGGTTTTTCAACACTATCACAAGTGCAAAAAGTGTTTTTTCCACACTAATACAAGTGCAAAAGTGGTTTCCTGCACCAACACAAGTGCGAAAAGTGGTTTTTCAACACTAACACAAGTGCGAAAAGTGGTTTTTCAACACTATCACAAGTGCAAAAATAGTTTTTTCCACACTAATACAAGTGCAAAAGTGGTTTCCTGCACCAACACAAGTGCGAAAAGTGGTTTTTCAACACTAACACAAGTGCGAAAAGTGGTTTTTCAACACTAACACAAGTGCGAAAGTGGTTTTTCAACACTAACACAAGTGCGAAAAGTGGTTTTTCAACAATAACACAAGTGCGAAAAGTGTTTTTTCCACACTAATACAAGTGCAAAAGTGGTTTCCTGCACCAACACAAGTGCGAAAAGTGGTTTTTCAACACTAACACAAGTGCGAAAAGTGGATTTTCAACACTAACACAAGTGCGAAAAGTGGTTTTTCAACACTAACACAAGTGCGAAAAGTTGTTTTTCCACACTAATACAAGTGCAAAAGTGGTTTCCTGCACCAACACAAGTGCAAAAAGTGGTTTTTCAACACTAACACAAGTGCGAAAAGTGGTTTTTCAACACTATCACAAGTGCAAAAAGTGTTTTTTCCACACTAATACAAGTGCAAAAGTGGTTTCCTGCACCAACACAAGTGCGAAAAGTGGTTTTTCAACACTAACACAAGTGCGAAAAGTGGTTTTTCAACACTATCACAAGTGCAAAAAGAGTTTTTTCCACACTAATACAAGTGCAAAAGTGGTTTCCTGCACCAACAGAAGTGCGAAAAGTGGTTTTTCAACACTAACACAAGTGCGAAAAGTGGTTTTTCAACACAATCACAAGTGCAAAAAGTGTTTTTTCCGCACTAATACAAGTGCAAAAGTGGTTTCCTGCACCAACACAAGTGCGAAAAGTGGTTTTTCAACACTAACACAAGTGCGAAAAGTGGTTTTTCAACACTAACACAAGTGCGAAAAGTGGTTTTTCAACACTATCACAAGTGCAAAAAGTGTTTTTTCCACACTAATATAAGTGCAAAAGTGGTTTCCTGCACCAACACAAGTGCAAAAAGTGGTTTTTCAACACTAACACAAGTGCGAAAAGTGGTTTTTCAACACTATCACAAGTGCAAAAAGTGTTTTTTCCACACTAACACAAGTGCGAAAAGTGGTTTTTCAACACTAACACAAGTGCGAAAAGTGGTTTTTCAACACAATCACAAGTGCAAAAAGTGTTTTTTCCGCACTAATACAAGTGCAAAAGTGGTTTCCTGCACCAACACAAGTGTGAAAAGTGGTTTTTCAACACTAACACAAGTGCGAAAAGTGGTTTTTCAACACTATCACAAGTGCAAAAAGTGTTTTTTCAACACTAATACAAGTGCAAAAGTGGTTTTTCAACACTAACACAAGTGCGAAAAGTGGTTTTTCAACACTAACACAAGTGCGAAAAGTGGTTTTTCCACACTAATACAAGTGCAAAAGTGGTTTCCTGCACCAACACAAGTGCGAAAAGTGGTTTTTCAACACTAACACAAGTGCGAAAAGTGGTTTTTCAACACTATCACAAGTGCAAAAAGTGTTTTTCCACACTAATACAAGTGCAAAAGTGGTTTCCTGCACCAAAACAAGTGCGAAAAGTGGTTTTTCAACACTAACACAAGTGCGAAAAGTGGTTTATCAACACTAACACAAGTGCGAAAAGTGTTTTTTCCACACTAATACAAGTGCAAAAGTGGTTTCCTGCACCAACACAAGTGCGAAAAGTGGTTTTTCAACACTAACACAAGTGCGAAAAGTGGTTTTTCAACACTAACACAAGTGCGAAAAGTGGTTTTTCAACAATAACACAAGTGCGAAAAGTGTTTTTTCCACACTAATACAAGTGCAAAAGTGGTTTCCTGCACCAACACAAGTGCGAAAAGTGGTTTTTCAACACTAACACAAGTGCGAAAAGTGGATTTTCAACACTAACACAAGTGCGAAAAGTGGTTTTTCAACACTAACACAAGTGCGAAAAGTTGTTTTTCCACACTAATACAAGTGCAAAAGTGGTTTCCTGCACCAACACAAGTGCAAAAAGTGGTTTTTCAACACTAACACAAGTGCGAAAAGTGGTTTTTCAACACTATCACAAGTGCAAAAAGTGTTTTTTCCACACTAATACAAGTGCAAAAGTGGTTTCCTGCACCAACACAAGCGCGAAAAGTGGTTTTTCAACACTAACACAAGTGCGAAAAGTGGTTTTTCAACACTATCACAAGTGCAAAAAGAGTTTTTTCCACACTAATACAAGTGCAAAAGTGGTTTCCTGCACCAACACAAGTGCGAAAAGTGGTTTTTCAACACTAACACAAGTGCGAAAAGTGGTTTTTCAACACAATCACAAGTGCAAAAAGTGTTTTTTCCGCACTAATACAAGTGCAAAAGTGGTTTCCTGCACCAACACAAGTGCGAAAAGTGGTTTTTCAACACTAACACAAGTGCGAAAAGTGGTTTTTCAACACTAACACAAGTGCGAAAAGTGGTTTTTCAACACTATCACAAGTGCAAAAAGTGTTTTTTCCACACTAATATAAGTGCAAAAGTGGTTTCCTGCACCAACATAAGTGCGAAAAGTGGTTTTTCAACACTAACACAAGTGCGAAAAGTGGTTTTTTAACACTAACACAAGTGCGAAAAGTGGTTTTTCAACACTAACACAAGTGCGAAAAGTGTTATTTCCACACTAATACAAGTGCAAAAGTGGTTTCCTGCACCAACACAAGTGCGAAAAGTGGTTTTTCAACACTAACACAAGTGCGAAAAGTGGTTTTTCAACACTAACACAAGTGCGAAAAGTGGTTTTTCAACAATAACACAAGTGCGAAAAGTGTTTTTTCCACACTAATACAAGTGCAAATGTGGTTTCCTGCACCAACACAAGTGCGAAAAGTGGTTTTTCAACACTAACACAAGTGCGAAAAGTGGATTTTCAACACTAACACAAGTGCGAAAAGTGGTTTTTCAACACTAACACAAGTGCGAAAAGTTGTTTTTCCACACTAATACAAGTGCAAAAGTGGTTTCCTGCACCAACACAAGTGCAAAAAGTGGTTTTTCAACACTAACACAAGTGCGAAAAGTGGTTTTTCAACACTATCACAAGTGCAAAAAGTATTTTTTCCACACTAACACAAGTGCGAAAAGTGGTTTTTCAACACTAACACAAGTGCGAAAAGTGGTTTTTCAACACAATCACAAGTGCAAAAAGTGTTTTTTCCGCACTAATACAAGTGCAAAAGTGGTTTCCTGCACCAACACAAGTGTGAAAAGTGGTTTTTCAACACTAACACAAGTGCGAAAAGTGGTTTTTCAACACTATCACAAGTGCAAAAAGTGTTTTTTCCACACTAATACAAGTGCGAAAAGTGGTTTCCTGCACCAACACAAGTGCGAAAAGTGGTTTTTCAACACTAACACAAGTGCGAAAAGTGGTTTGTCCACACTAATACAAGTGCAAAAGTGGTTTCCTGCACCAACACAAGTGCGAAAAGTGGTTTTTCAACACTAACACAAGTGCGAAAAGTGGTTTTTCAACACTATCACAAGTGCAAAAAGTGTTTTTCCACACTAATACAAGTGCAAAAGTGGTTTCCTGCACCAACACAAGTGCGAAAAGTGGTTTTTCAACACTAACACAAGTGCGAAAAGTGGTTTTTCAACACTAACACAAGTGCGAAAAGTGTTTTTTCCACACTAATACAAGTGCAAAAGTGGTTTCCTGCACCAACACAAGTGCGAAAAGTGGTTTTTCAACACTAACACAAGTGCGAAAGTGGTTTTTCAACACTAACACAAGTGCGAAAAGTGGTTTTTCAACAATAACACAAGTGCGAAAAGTGTTTTTTCCACACTAATACAAGTGCAAAAGTGGTTTCCTGCACCAACACAAGTGCGAAAAGTGGTTTTTCAACACTAACACAAGTGCGAAAAGTGGATTTTCAACACTAACACAAGTGCGAAAAGTGGTTTTTCAACACTAACACAAGTGCGAAAAGTTGTTTTTCCACACTAATACAAGTGCAAAAGTGGTTTCCTGCACCAACACAAGTGCAAAAAGTGGTTTTTCAACACTAACACAAGTGCGAAAAGTGGTTTTTCAACACTATCACAAGTGCAAAAAGTGTTTTTTCCACACTAATACAAGTGCAAAAGTGGTTTCCTGCACCAACACAAGTGCGAAAAGTGGTTTTTCAACACTAACACAAGTGCGAAAACTGGTTTTTCAACACTATCACAAGTGCAAAAAGAGTTTTTTCCACACTAATACAAGTGCAAAAGTGGTTTCCTGCACCAACACAAGTGCGAAAAGTGGTTTTTCAACACTAACACAAGTGCGAAAAGTGGTTTTTCAACACAATCACAAGTGCAAAAAGTGTTTTTTCCGCACTAATACAAGTGCAAAAGTGGTTTCCTGCACCAACACAAGTGCGAAAAGTGGTTTTTCAACACTAACACAAGTGCGAAAAGTGGTTTTTCAACACTAACACAAGTGCGAAAAGTGGTTTTTCAACACTATCACAAGTGCAAAAAGTGTTTTTTCCACACTAATATAAGTGCAAAAGTGGTTTCCTGCACCAACACAAGTGCAAAAAGTGGTTTTTCAACACTAACACAAGTGCGAAAAGTGGTTTTTCAACACTATCACAAGTGCAAAAAGTGTTTTTTCCACACTAACACAAGTGCGAAAAGTGGTTTTTCAACACTAACACAAGTGCGAAAAGTGGTTTTTCAACACAATCACAAGTGCAAAAAGTGTTTTTTCCGCACTAATACAAGTGCAAAAGTGGTTTCCTGCACCAACACAAGTGTGAAAAGTGGTTTTTCAACACTAACACAAGTGCGAAAAGTGGTTTTTCAACACTATCACAAGTGCAAAAAGTGTTTTTTCAACACTAATACAAGTGCAAAAGTGGTTTTTCAACACTAACACAAGTGCGAAAAGTGGTTTTTCAACACTAACACAAGTGCGAAAAGTGGTTTTTCCACACTAATACAAGTGCAAAAGTGGTTTCCTGCACCAACACAAGTGCGAAAAGTGGTTTTTCAACACTAACACAAGTGCGAAAAGTGGTTTTTCAACACTATCACAAGTGCAAAAAGTGTTTTTCCACACTAATACAAGTGCAAAAGTGGTTTCCTGCACCAACACAAGTGCGAAAAGTGGTTTTTCAACACTAACACAAGTGCGAAAAGTGGTTTTTCAACACTAACACAAGTGCGAAAAGTGTTTTTTCCACACTAATATAAGTGCAAAAGTGGTTTCCTGCACCAACACAAGTGCGAAAAGTGGTTTTTCAACACTAACACAAGTGCGAAAAGTGGTTTTTCAACACTAACACAAGTGCGAAAAGTGGTTTTTCAACAATAACACAAGTGCGAAAAGTGTTTTTTCCACACTAATACAAGTGCAAAAGTGGTTTCCTGCACCAACACAAGTGCGAAAAGTGGTTTTTCAACACTAACACAAGTGCGAAAAGTGGATTTTCAACACTAACACAAGTGCGAAAAGTGGTTTTTCAACACTAACACAAGTGCGAAAAGTTGTTTTTCCACACTAATACAAGTGCAAAAGTGGTTTCCTGCACCAACACAAGTGCAAAAAGTGGTTTTTCAACACTAACACAAGTGCGAAAAGTGGTTTTTCAACACTATCACAAGTGCAAAAAGTGTTTTTTCCACACTAATACAAGTGCAAAAGTGGTTTCCTGCACCAACACAAGCGCGAAAAGTGGTTTTTCAACACTAACACAAGTGCGAAAAGTGGTTTTTCAACACTATCACAAGTGCAAAAAGAGTTTTTTCCACACTAATACAAGTGCAAAAGTGGTTTCCTGCACCAACACAAGTGCGAAAAGTGGTTTTTCAACACTAACACAAGTGCGAAAAGTGGTTTTTCAACACAATCACAAGTGCAAAAAGTGTTTTTTCCGCACTAATACAAGTGCAAAAGTGGTTTCCTGCACCAACACAAGTGCGAAAAGTGGTTTTTCAACACTAACACAAGTGCGAAAAGTGGTTTTTCAACACTAACACAAGTGCGAAAAGTGGTTTTTCAACACTATCACAAGTGCAAAAAGTGTTTTTTCCACACTAATATAAGTGCAAAAGTGGTTTCCTGCACCAACATAAGTGCGAAAAGTGGTTTTTCAACACTAACACAAGTGCGAAAAGTGGTTTTTTAACACTAACACAAGTGCGAAAAGTGGTTTTTCCACACTAATATAAGTGCAAAAATGGTTTCCTGCACCAACACAAGTGCGAAAAGTGGTTTTTCAACACTAACACAAGTGCGAAAAGTGGTTTTTCAACACTATCACAAGTGCAAAAAGTGTTTTTTCCACACTAATACAAGTGCAAACGTGGTTTCCTGCACAAACACAAGTGCGAAAAGTGGTTTTTCAACACTAACACAAGTGCGAAAAGTGGTTTTTCAACACTAACACAAGTGCAAAAAGTGGTTTTTCCACACTAATACAAGTGCAAAAGTGGTTTCCTGCACCAACACAAGTGCGAAAAGTGGTTTTTCAACACTAACACAAGTGCGAAAAGTGGTTTTTCAACACTATCACAAGTGCAAAAAGTGTTTTTTCCACACTAATACAAGTGCAAAAGTGGTTTCCTGCACCAACACAAGTGCGAAAAGTGGTTTTTCAACACTAACACAAGTGCGAAAAGTGGTTTTTCAACACTAACACAAGTGCGAAAAGTGGTTTTGCCACACTAATACAAGTGCAAAAGTGGTTTCCTGCACCAACACAAGTGCGAAAAGTGGTTTTTCAACACTAACACAAGTGCGAAAAGTGGTTTTTCAACACGAACACAAGTGCGAAAAGTGGTTTTTCAACACTATCACAAGTGCAAAAAGTGTTTTTTCCACACTAATACAAGTGCAAAAGTGGTTTCCTGCACCAACACAAGTGCGAAAAGTGGTTTTTCAACATTAACACAAGTGCGAAAAGTGGTTTTTCAACACTATCACAAGTGCAAAAAGTGTTTTTTCCACACTAATACAAGTGCAAAAGTGGTTTCCTGCACCAACACAATTGCGAAATGTGGTATTTCAACACTAACACAAGTGCGAAAAGTGGTTTTTAAACACTAACACAAGTGCGAAAAGTGGTTTTTCCACACTAATACAAGTGCAAAAGTGGTTTCCTGCACCAACACAAGTGCGAAAAGTGGTTTTTCAACACTAACACAAGTGCGAAAAGTGGTTTTTCAACACTATCACAAGTGCAAAAAGTGTTTTTTCCACACTAATACAAGTGCAAAAGTGGTTTCCTGCACCAACACAAGTGCGAAAAGTGGTTTTTCAACACTAACACAAGTGCGAAAAGTGGTTTTTCAACACTAACACAAGTGCGAAAAGTGGTTTTTCAACAATAACACAAGTGCGAAAAGTGTTTTTTCCACACTAATACAAGTGCAAAAGTGGTTTCCTGCACCAACACAAGTGCGAAAAGTGGTTTTTCAACACTAACACAAGTGCGAAAAGTGGATTTTCAACACTAACACAAGTGCGAAAAGTGGTTTTTCAACACTAACACAAGTGCGAAAAGTTGTTTTTCCACACTAATACAAGTGCAAAAGTGGTTTCCTGCACCAACACAAGTGCAAAAAGTGGTTTTTCAACACTAACACAAGTGCGAAAAGTGGTTTTTCAACACTATCACAAGTGCAAAAAGTGTTTTTTCCACACTAACACAAGTGCGAAAAGTGGTTTTTCAACACTAACACAAGTGCGAAAAGTGGTTTTTCAACACAATCACAAGTGCAAAAAGTGTTTTTTCCGCACTAATACAAGTGCAAAAGTGGTTTCCTGCACCAACACAAGTGTGAAAAGTGGTTTTTCAACACTAACACAAGTGCGAAAAGTGGTTTTTCAACACTATCCCAAGTGCAAAAAGTGTTTTTTCCACACTAATACAAGTGCAAAAGTGGTTTCCTGCACCAACACAAGTGCGAAAAGTGGTTTTTCAACACTAACACAAGTGCGAAAAGTGGTTTTTCCACACTAATACAAGTGCAAAAGTGGTTTCCTGCACCAACACAAGTGCGAAAAGTGGTTTTTCAACACTAACACAAGTGCGAAAAGTGGTTTTTCAACACTATCACAAGTGCAAAAAGTGTTTTTCCACACTAATACAAGTGCAAAAGTGGTTTCCTGCACCAACACAAGTGCGAAAAGTGGTTTTTCAACACTAACACAAGTGCGAAAAGTGGTTTTTCAACACTAACACAAGTGCGAAAAGTGTTTTTTCCACACTAATACAAGTGCAAAAGTGGTTTCCTGCACCAACACAAGTGCGAAAAGTGGTTTTTCAACACTAACACAAGTGCGAAAAGTGGTTTTTCAACACTAACACAAGTGCGAAAAGTGGTTTTTCAACAATAACACAAGTGCGAAAAGTGTTTTTTCCACACTAATACAAGTGCAAAAGTGGTTTCCTGCACCAACACAAGTGCGAAAAGTGGTTTTTCAACACTAACACAAGTGCGAAAAGTGGATTTTCAACACTAACACAAGTGCGAAAAGTGGTTTTTCAACACTAACACAAGTGCGAAAAGTTGTTTTTCCACACTAATACAAGTGCAAAAGTGGTTTCCTGCACCAACACAAGTGCAAAAAGTGGTTTTTCAACACTAACACAAGTGCGAAAAGTGGTTTTTCAACACTATCACAAGTGCAAAAAGTGTTTTTTCCACACTAATACAAGTGCAAAAGTGGTTTCCTGCACCAACACAAGCGCGAAAAGTGGTTTTTCAACACTAACACAAGTGCGAAAAGTGGTTTTTCAACACTATCACAAGTGCAAAAAGAGTTTTTTCCACACTAATACAAGTGCAAAAGTGGTTTCCTGCACCAACACATGTGCGAAAAGTGGTTTTTCAACACTAACACAAGTGCGAAAAGTGGTTTTTCAACACAATCACAAGTGCAAAAAGTGTTTTTTCCGCACTAATACAAGTGCAAAAGTGGTTTCCTGCACCAACACAAGTGCGAAAAGTGGTTTTTCAACACTAACACAAGTGCGAAAAGTGGTTTTTCAACACTAACACAAGTGCGAAAAGTGGTTTTTCAACACTATCACAAGTGCAAAAAGTGTTTTTTCCACACTAATATAAGTGCAAAAGTGGTTTCCTGCACCAACATAAGTGCGAAAAGTGGTTTTTCAACACTAACACAAGTGCGAAAAGTGGTTTTTTAACACTAACACAAGTGCGAAAAGTGGTTTTTCCACACTAATATAAGTGCAAAAATGGTTTCCTGCACCAACACAAGTGCGAAAAGTGGTTTTTCAACACTAACACAAGTGCGAAAAGTGGTTTTTCAACACTATCACAAGTGCAAAAAGTGTTTTTTCCACACTAATACAAGTGCAAAAGTGGTTTCCTGCACCAACACAAGTGCGAAAAGTGGTTTTTCAACACTAACACAAGTGCGAAAAGTGGCTTTTCAACACGAACACAAGTGCGAAAAGTGGTTTTTCAACACTATCACAAGTGCAAAAAGTGTTTTTTCCACACTAATACAAGTGCAAAAGTGGTTTCCTGCACCAACACAAGTGCGAAAAGTGGTTTTTCAACATTAACACAAGTGCGAAAAGTGGTTTTTCAACACTATCACAAGTGCAAAAAGTGTTTTTTCCACACTAATACAAGTGCAAAAGTGGTTTCCTGCACCAACACAATTGCGAAATGTGGTATTTCAACACTAACACAAGTGCGAAAAGTGGTTTTTAAACACTAACACAAGTGCGAAAAGTGGTTTTTCCACACTAATACAAGTGCAAAAGTGGTTTCTTGCACCAACACAAGTGCGAAAAGTGGTTTTTCAACACTAACACAAGTGCGAAAAGTGGTTTTTCAACACTATCACAAGTGCAAAAAGTGTTTTTTCCACACTAATACAAGTGCAAAAGTGGTTTCCTGCACCAACACAAGTGCGAAAAGTGGTTTTTCAACACTAACACAAGTGCGAAAAGTGGTTTTTCAACACTAACACAAGTGCGAAAAGTGGTTTTTCAACAATAACACAAGTGCGAAAAGTGTTTTTTCCACACTAATACAAGTGCAAAAGTGGTTTCCTGCACCAACACAAGTGCGAAAAGTGGTTTTTCAACACTAACACAAGTGCGAAAAGTGGATTTTCAACACTAACACAAGTGCGAAAAGTGGTTTTTCAACACTAACACAAGTGCGAAAAGTTGTTTTTCCACACTAATACAAGTGCAAAAGTGGTTTCCTGCACCAACACAAGTGCAAAAAGTGGTTTTTCAACACTAACACAAGTGCGAAAAGTGGTTTTTCAACACTATCACAAGTGCAAAAAGTGTTTTTTTCCACACTAACACAAGTGCGAAAAGTGGTTTTTCAACACTAACACAAGTGCGAAAAGTGGTTTTTCAACACAATCACAAGTGCAAAAAGTGTTTTTTCCGCACTAATACAAGTGCAAAAGTGGTTTCCTGCACCAACACAAGTGTGAAAAGTGGTTTTTCAACACTAACACAAGTGCGAAAAGTGGTTTTTCAACACTATCCCAAGTGCAAAAAGTGTTTTTTCCACACTAATACAAGTGCAAAAGTGGTTTCCTGCACCAACACAAGTGCGAAAAGTGGTTTTTCAACACTAACACAAGTGCGAAAAGTGGTTTTTCCACACTAATACAAGTGCAAAAGTGGTTTCCTGCACCAACACAAGTGCGAAAAGTGGTATTTCAACACTAACACAAGTGCGAAAAGTGGTTTTTCAACACTATCACAAGTGCAAAAAGTGTTTTTCCACACTAATACAAGTGCAAAAGTGGTTTCCTGCACCAACACAAGTGCGAAAAGTGGTTTTTCAACACTAACACAAGTGCGAAAAGTGGTTTTTCAACACTAACACAAGTGCGAAAAGTGTTTTTTCCACACTAATACAAGTGCAAAAGTGGTTTCCTGCACCAACACAAGTGCGAAAAGTGGTTTTTCAACACTAACACAAGTGCGAAAAGTGGTTTTTCAACACTAACACAAGTGCGAAAAGTGGTTTTTCAACAATAACACAAGTGCGAAAAGTGTTTTTTCCACACTAATACAAGTGCAAAAGTGGTTTCCTGCACCAACACAAGTGCGAAAAGTGGTTTTTCAACACTAACACAAGTGCGAAAAGTGGATTTTCAACACTAACACAAGTGCGAAAAGTGGTTTTTCAACACTAACACAAGTGCGAAAAGTTGTTTTTCCACACTAATACAAGTGCAAAAGTGGTTTCCTGCACCAACACAAGTGCAAAAAGTGGTTTTTCAACACTAACAAAAGTGCGAAAAGTGGTTTTTCAACACTATCACAAGTGCAAAAAGTGTTTTTTCCACACTAATACAAGTGCAAAAGTGGTTTCCTGCACCAACACAAGCGCGAAAAGTGGTTTTTCAACACTAACACAAGTGCGAAAAGTGGTTTTTCAACACTATCACAAGTGCAAAAAGAGTTTTTTCCACACTAATACAAGTGCAAAAGTGGTTTCCTGCACCAACACAAGTGCGAAAAGTGGTTTTTCAACACTAACACAAGTGCGAAAAGTGGTTTTTCAACACTAACACAAGTGCGAAAGTGGTTTTTCAACACTAACACAAGTGCGAAAAGTGGTTTTTCAACAATAACACAAGTGCGAAAAGTGTTTTTTCCACACTAATACAAGTGCAAAAGTGGTTTCCTGCACCAACACAAGTGCGAAAAGTGGTTTTTCAACACTAACACAAGTGCGAAAAGTGGATTTTCAACACTAACACAAGTGCGAAAAGTGGTTTTTCAACACTAACACAAGTGCGAAAAGTTGTTTTTCCACACTAATACAAGTGCAAAAGTGGTTTCCTGCACCAACACAAGTGCAAAAAGTGGTTTTTCAACACTAACACAAGTGCGAAAAGTGGTTTTTCAACACTATCACAAGTGCAAAAAGAGTTTTTTCCACACTAATACAAGTGCAAAAGTGGTTTCCTGCACCAACACAAGTGCGAAAAGTGGTTTTTCAACACTAACACAAGTGCGAAAAGTGGTTTTTCAACACAATCACAAGTGCAAAAAGTGTTTTTTCCGCACTAATACAAGTGCAAAAGTGGTTTCCTGCACCAACACAAGTGCGAAAAGTGGTTTTTCAACACTAACACAAGTGCGAAAAGTGGTTTTTCAACACTAACACAAGTGCGAAATGTGGTTTTTCAACACTATCACAAGTGCAAAAAGTGTTTTTTCCACACTAATATAAGTGCAAAAGTGGTTTCCTGCACCAACACAAGTGCAAAAAGTGGTTTTTCAACACTAACACAAGTGCGAAAAGTGGTTTTTCAACACTATCACAAGTGCAAAAAGTGTTTTTTCCACACTAACACAAGTGCGAAAAGTGGTTTTTCAACACTAACACAAGTGCGAAAAGTGGTTTTTCAACACAATCACAAGTGCAAAAAGTGTTTTTTCCGCACTAATACAAGTGCAAAAGTGGTTTCCTGCACCAACACAAGTGTGGAAAGTGGTTTTTCAACACTAACACAAGTGCGAAAAGTGGTTTTTCAACACTAATACAAGTGCAAAAGTGGTTTTTCAACACTAACACAAGTGCGAAAAGTGGTTTTTCAACACTAACACAAGTGCGAAAAGTGGTTTTTCCACACTAATACAAGTGCAAAAGTGGTTTCCTGCACCAACACAAGTGCGAAAAGTGGTTTTTCAACACTAACACAAGTGCGAAAAGTGGTTTTTCAACACTATCACAAGTGCAAAAAGTGTTTTTCCACACTAATACAAGTGCAAAAGTGGTTTCCTGCACCAACACAAGTGCGAAAAGTGGTTTTTCAACACTAACACAAGTGCGAAAAGTGGTTTTTCAACACTAACACAAGTGCGAAAAGTGTTTTTTCCACACTAATACAAGTGCAAAAGTGGTTTCCTGCACCAACACAAGTGCGAAAAGTGGTTTTTCAACACTAACACAAGTGCGAAAAGTGGTTTTTCAACACTAACACAAGTGCGAAAAGTGGTTTTTCAACAATAACACAAGTGCGAAAAGTGTTTTTTCCACACTAATACAAGTGCAAAAGTGGTTTCCTGCACCAACACAAGTGCGAAAAGTGGTTTTTCAACACTAACACAAGTGCGAAAAGTGGATTTTCAACACTAACACAAGTGCGAAAAGTGGTTTTTCAACACTAACACAAGTGCGAAAAGTTGTTTTTCCACACTAATACAAGTGCAAAAGTGGTTTCCTGCACCAACACAAGTGCAAAAAGTGGTTTTTCAACACTAACACAAGTGCGAAAAGTGGTTTTTCAACACTATCACAAGTGCAAAAAGTGTTTTTTCCACACTAATACAAGTGCAAAAGTGGTTTCCTGCAACAACACAAGCGCGAAAAGTGGTTTTTCAACACTAACACAAGTGCGAAAAGTGGTTTTTCAACACTATCACAAGTGCAAAAAGAGTTTTTTCCACACTAATACAAGTGCAAAAGTGGTTTCCTGCACCAACACAAGTGCGAAAAGTGGTTTTTCAACACTAACACAAGTGCGAAAAGTGGTTTTTCAACACAATCACAAGTGCAAAAAGTGTTTTTTCCGCACTAATACAAGTGCAAAAGTGGTTTCCTGCACCAACACAAGTGCGAAAAGTGGTTTTTCAACACTAACACAAGTGCGAAAAGTGGTTTTTCAACACTAACACAAGTGCGAAAAGTGGTTTTTCAACACTATCACAAGTGCAAAAAGTGTTTTTTCCACACTAATATAAGTGCAAAAGTGGTTTCCTGCACCAACATAAGTGCGAAAAGTGGTTTTTCAACACTAACACAAGTGCGAAAAGTGGTTTTTTAACACTAACACAAGTGCGAAAAGTGGTTTTTCAACACTAACACAAGTGCGAAAAGTGTTATTTCCACACTAATACAAGTGCAAAAGTGGTTTCCTGCACCAACACAAGTGCGAAAAGTGGTTTTTCAACACTAACACAAGTGCGAAAAGTGGTTTTTCAACACTAACACAAGTGCGAAAAGTGGTTTTTCAACAATAACACAAGTGCGAAAAGTGTTTTTTCCACACTAATACAAGTGCAAATGTGGTTTCCTGCAACAACACAAGTGCGAAAAGTGGTTTTTCAACACTAACACAAGTGCGAAAAGTGGATTTTCAACACTAACACAAGTGCGAAAAGTGGTTTTTCAACACTAACACAAGTGCGAAAAGTTGTTTTTCCACACTAATACAAGTGCAAAAGTGGTTTCCTGCACCAACACAAGTGCAAAAAGTGGTTTTTCAACACTAACACAAGTGCAAAAAGTGGTTTTTCAACACTATCACAAGTGCAAAAAGTATTTTTTCCACACTAACACAAGTGCGAAAAGTGGTTTTTCAACACTAACACAAGTGCGAAAAGTGGTTTTTCAACACAATCACAAGTGCAAAAAGTGTTTTTTCCGCACTAATACAAGTGCAAAAGTGGTTTCCTGCACCAACACAAGTGTGAAAAGTGGTTTTTCAACACTAACACAAGTGCGAAAAGTGGTTTTTCAACACTATCACAAGTGCAAAAAGTGTTTTTTCCACACTAATACAAGTGCAAAAGTGGTTTCCTGCACCAACACAAGTGCGAAAAGTGGTTTTTCAACACTAACACAAGTGCGAAAAGTGGTTTGTCCACACTAATACAAGTGCAAAAGTGGTTTCCTGCACCAACACAAGTGCGAAAAGTGGTTTTTCAACACTAACACAAGTGCGAAAAGTGGTTTTTCAACACTATCACAAGTGCAAAAAGTGTTTTTCCACACTAATACAAGTGCAAAAGTGGTTTCCTGCACCAACACAAGTGCGAAAAGTGGTTTTTCAACACTAACACAAGTGCGAAAAGTGGTTTTTCAACACCAACACAAGTGCGAAAAGTGTTTTTTCCACACTAATACAAGTGCAAAAGTGGTTTCCTGCACCAACACAAGTGCGAAAAGTGGTTTTTCAACACTAACACAAGTGCGAAAGTGGTTTTTCAACACTAACACAAGTGCGAAAAGTGGTTTTTCAACAATAACACAAGTGCGAAAAGTGTTTTTTCCACACTAATACAAGTGCAAAAGTGGTTTCCTGCACCAACACAAGTGCGAAAAGTGGTTTTTCAACACTAACACAAGTGCGAAAAGTGGATTTTCAACACTAACACAAGTGCGAAAAGTGGTTTTTCAACACTAACACAAGTGCGAAAAGTTGTTTTTCCACACTAATACAAGTGCAAAAGTGGTTTCCTGCACCAACACAAGTGCAAAAAGTGGTTTTTCAACACTAACACAAGTGCGAAAAGTGGTTTTTCAACACTATCACAAGTGCAAAAAGTGTTTTTTCCACACTAATACAAGTGCAAAAGTGGTTTCCTGCACCAACACAAGTGCGAAAAGTGGTTTTTCAACACTAACACAAGTGCGAAAACTGGTTTTTCAACACAATCACAAGTGCAAAAAGTGTTTTTTCCGCACTAATACAAGTGCAAAAGTGGTTTCCTGCACCAACACAAGTGCGAAAAGTGGTTTTTCAACACTAACACAAGTGCGAAAAGTGGTTTTTCAACACTAACACAAGTGCGAAAAGTGGTTTTTCAACACTATCACAAGTGCAAAAAGTGTTTTTTCCACACTAATATAAGTGCAAAAGTGGTTTCCTGCACCAACACAAGTGCAAAAAGTGGTTTTTCAACACTAACACAAGTGCGAAAAGTGGTTTTTCAACACTATCACAAGTGCAAAAAGTGTTTTTTCCACACTAACACAAGTGCGAAAAGTGGTTTTTCAACACTAACACAAGTGCGAAAAGTGGTTTTTCAACACAATCACAAGTGCAAAAAGTGTTTTTTCCGCACTAATACAAGTGCAAAAGTGGTTTCCTGCACCAACACAAGTGTGAAAAGTGGTTTTTCAACACTAACACAAGTGCGAAAAGTGGTTTTTCAACATTATCACAAGTGCAAAAAGTGTTTTTTCAACACTAATACAAGTGCAAAAGTGGTTTTTCAACACTAACACAAGTGCGAAAAGTGGTTTTTCAACACTAACACAAGTGCGAAAAGTGGTTTTTCCACACTAATACAAGTGCAAAAGTGGTTTCCTGCACCAACACAAGTGCGAAAAGTGGTTTTTCAACACTAACACAAGTGCGAAAAGTGGTTTTTCAACACTATCACAAGTGCAAAAAGTGTTTTTTCCACACTAATACAAGTGCAAAAGTGGTTTCCTGCACCAACACAAGTGCAAAAGTGGTTTTTCAACACTAACACAAGTGCGAAAAGTGGTTTTTCAACACTAACACAAGTGCAAAAAGTGGTTTTTCAACACTATCACAAGTGCAAAAAGTATTTTTTCCACACTAACACAAGTGCGAAAAGTGGTTTTTCAACAATAACACAAGTGCGAAAAGTGTTTTTTCCACACTAATACAAGTGCAAAAAGTGTTTTTTCCGCACTAATACAAGTGCAAAAGTGGTTTCCTGCACTAACACAAGTGTGAAAAGTGGATTTTCAACACTAACACAAGTGCGAAAAGTGGTTTTTCAACACTAACACAAGTGCGAAAAGTTGTTTTTCCACACTAATACAAGTGCAAAAGTGGTTTCCTGCACCAACACAAGTGCAAAAAGTGGTTTTTCAACACTAACACAAGTGCGAAAAGTGGTTTTTCCACACTAATACAAGTGCAAACGTGGTTTCCTGCACAAACACAAGTGCGAAAAGTGGTTTTTCAACACTAACACAAGTGCGAAAAGTGGTTTTTCAACACTAACACAAGTGCAAAAAGTGGTTTTTCCACACTAATACAAGTGCAAAAGTGGTTTCCTGCACCAACACAAGTGCGAAAAGTGGTTTTTCAACACTAACACAAGTGCGAAAAGTGGTTTTTCAACACTATCACAAGTGCAAAAAGTGTTTTTTCCACACTAATACAAGTGCAAAAGTGGTTTCCTGCACCAACACAAGTGCGAAAAGTGGTTTTTCAACACTAACACAAGTGCGAAAAGTGGTTTTTCAACACTAACACAAGTGCGAAAAGTGGTTTTGCCACACTAATACAAGTGCAAAAGTGGTTTCCTGCACCAACACAAGTGCGAAAAGTGGTTTTTCAACACTAACACAAGTGCGAAAAGTGGTTTTTCAACACGAACACAAGTGCGAAAAGTGGTTTTTCAACACTATCACAAGTGCAAAAAGTGTTTTTTCCACACTAATACAAGTGCAAAAGTGGTTTCCTGCACCAACACAAGTGCGAAAAGTGGTTTTTCAACATTAACACAAGTGCGAAAAGTGGTTTTTCAACACTATCACAAGTGCAAAAAGTGTTTTTTCCACACTAATACAAGTGCAAAAGTGGTTTCCTGCACCAACACAATTGCGAAATGTGGTATTTCAACACTAACACAAGTGCGAAAAGTGGTTTTTAAACACTAACACAAGTGCGAAAAGTGGTTTTTCCACACTAATACAAGTGCAAAAGTGGTTTCCTGCACCAACACAAGTGCGAAAAGTGGTTTTTCAACACTAACACAAGTGCGAAAAGTGGTTTTTCAACACTATCACAAGTGCAAAAAGTGTTTTTTCCACACTAATACAAGTGCAAAAGTGGTTTCCTGCACCAACACAAGTGTGAAAAGTGGTTTTTCAACACTAACACAAGTGCGAAAAGTGGTTTTTCAACACTAACACAAGTGCGAAAAGTGGTTTTTCAACAATAACACAAGTGCGAAAAGTGTTTTTTCCACACTAATACAAGTGCAAAAGTGGTTTCCTGCACCAACACAAGTGCGAAAAGTGGTTTTTCAACACTAACACAAGTGCGAAAAGTGGATTTTCAACACTAACACAAGTGCGAAAAGTGGTTTTTCAACACTAACACAAGTGCGAAAAGTTGTTTTTCCACACTAATACAAGTGCAAAAGTGGTTTCCTGCACCAACACAAGTGCAAAAAGTGGTTTTTTAACACTAACACAAGTGCGAAAAGTGGTTTTTCAACACTATCACAAGTGCAAAAAGTGTTTTTTCCACACTAACACAAGTGCGAAAAGTGGTTTTTCAACACTAACACAAGTGCGAAAAGTGGTTTTTCAACACAATCACAAGTGCAAAAAGTGTTTTTTCCGCACTAATACAAGTGCAAAAGTGGTTTCCTGCACCAACACAAGTGTGAAAAGTGGTTTTTCAACACTAACACAAGTGCGAAAAGTGGTTTTTCAACACTATCCCAAGTGCAAAAAGTGTTTTTTCCACACTAATACAAGTGCAAAAGTGGTTTCCTGCACCAACACAAGTGCGAAAAGTGGTTTTTCAACACTAACACAAGTGCGAAAAGTGGTTTTTCCACACTAATACAAGTGCAAAAGTGGTTTCCTGCACCAACACAAGTGCGAAAAGTGGTTTTTCAACACTAACACAAGTGCGAAAAGTGGTTTTTCAACACTATCACAAGTGCAAAAAGTGTTTTTCCACACTAATACAAGTGCAAAAGTGGTTTCCTGCACCAACACAAGTGCGAAAAGTGGTTTTTCAACACTAACACAAGTGCGAAAAGTGGTTTTTCAACACTAACACAAGTGCGAAAAGTGTTTTTTCCACACTAATACAAGTGCAAAAGTGGTTTCCTGCACCAACACAAGTGCGAAAAGTGGTTTTTCAACACTAACACAAGTGCGAAAAGTGGTTTTTCAACACTAACACAAGTGCGAAAAGTGGTTTTTCAACAATAACACAAGTGCGAAAAGTGTTTTTTCCACACTAATACAAGTGCAAAAGTGGTTTCCTGCACCAACACAAGTGCGAAAAGTGGTTTTTCAACACTAACACAAGTGCGAAAAGTGGATTTTCAACACTAACACAAGTGCGAAAAGTGGTTTTTCAACACTAACACAAGTGCGAAAAGTTGTTTTCCCACACTAATACAAGTGCAAAAGTGGTTTCCTGCACCAACACAAGTGCAAAAAGTGGTTTTTCAACACTAACACAAGTGCGAAAAGTGGTTTTTCAACACTATCACAAGTGCAAAAAGTGTTTTTTCCACACTAATACAAGTGCAAAAGTGGTTTCCTGCACCAACACAAGCGCGAAAAGTGGTTTTTCAACACTAACACAAGTGCGAAAAGTGGTTTTTCAACACTATCACAAGTGCAAAAAGAGTTTTTTCCACACTAATACAAGTGCAAAAGTGGTTTCCTGCACCAACACAAGTGCGAAAAGTGGTTTTTCAACACTAACACAAGTGCGAAAAGTGGTTTTTCAACACAATCACAAGTGCAAAAAGTGTTTTTTCCGCACTAATACAAGTGCAAAAGTGGTTTCCTGCACCAACACAAGTGCGAAAAGTGGTTTTTCAACACTAACACAAGTGCGAAAAGTGGTTTTTCAACACTAACACAAGTGCGAAAAGTGGTTTTTCAACACTATCACAAGTGCAAAAAGTGTTTTTTCCACACTAATATAAGTGCAAAAGTGGTTTCCTGCACCAACATAAGTGCGAAAAGTGGTTTTTCAACACTAACACAAGTGCGAAAAGTGGTTTTTTAACACTAACACAAGTGCGAAAAGTGGTTTTTCCACACTAATATAAGTGCAAAAATGGTTTCCTGCACCAACACAAGTGCGAAAAGTGGTTTTTCAACACTAACACAAGTGCGAAAAGTGGTTTTTCAACACTATCACAAGTGCAAAAAGTGTTTTTTCCACACTAATACAAGTGCAAACGTGGTTTCCTGCACAAACACAAGTGCGAAAAGTGGTTTTTCAACACTAACACAAGTGCGAAAAGTGGTTTTTCAACACTAACACAAGTGCAAAAAGTGGTTTTTCCACACTAATACAAGTGCAAAAGTGGTTTCCTGCACCAACACAAGTGCGAAAAGTGGTTTTTCAACACTAACACAAGTGCGAAAAGTGGTTTTTCAACACAATCACAAGTGCAAAAAGTGTTTTTTCCGCACTAATACAAGTGCAAAAGTGGTTTCCTGCACCAACACAAGTGCGAAAAGTGGTTTTTCAACACTAACACAAGTGCGAAAACTGGTTTTTCAACACAATCACAAGTGCAAAAAGTGTTTTTTCCGCACTAATACAAGTGCAAAAGTGGTTTCCTGCACCAACACAAGTGCGAAAAGTGGTTTTTCAACACTAACACAAGTGCGAAAAGTGGTTTTTCAACACTAACACAAGTGCGAAAAGTGGTTTTTCAACACTATCACAAGTGCAAAAAGTGTTTTTTCCACACTAATATAAGTGCAAAAGTGGTTTCCTGCACCAACACAAGTGCAAAAAGTGGTTTTTCAACACTAACACAAGTGCGAAAAGTGGTTTTTCAACACTATCACAAGTGCAAAAAGTGTTTTTTCCACACTAACACAAGTGTGAAAAGTGGTTTTTCAACACTAACACAAGTGCGAAAAGTGGTTTTTCAACACTATCACAAGTGCAAAAAGTGTTTTTTCAACACTAATACAAGTGCAAAAGTGGTTTTTCAACACTAACACAAGTGCGAAAAGTGGTTTTTCAACACTAACACAAGTGCGAAAAGTGGTTTTTCCACACTAATACAAGTGCAAAAGTGGTTTCCTGCACCAACACAAGTGCGAAAAGTGGTTTTTCAACACTAACACAAGTGCGAAAAGTGGTTTTTCAACACTATCACAAGTGCAAAAAGTGTTTTTCCACACTAATACAAGTGCAAAAGTGGTTTCCTGCACCAACACAAGTGCGAAAAGTGGTTTTTCAACACTAACACAAGTGCGAAAAGTGGTTTTTCAACACTAACACAAGTGCGAAAAGTGTTTTTTCCACACTAATACAAGTGCAAAAGTGGTTTCCTGCACCAACACAAGTGCGAAAAGTGGTTTTTCAACACTAACACAAGTGCGAAAAGTGGTTTTTCAACACTAACACAAGTGCGAAAAGTGGTTTTTCAACAATAACACAAGTGCGAAAAGTGTTTTTTCCACACTAATACAAGTGCAAAAGTGGTTTCCTGCACCAACACAAGTGCAAAAAGTGGTTTTTCAACACTAACACAAGTGCGAAAAGTGGATTTTCAACACTAACACAAGTGCGAAAAGTGGTTTTTCAACACTAACACAAGTGCGAAAAGTTGTTTTTCCACACTAATACAAGTGCAAAAGTGGTTTCCTGCACCAACACAAGTGCAAAAAGTGGTTTTTCAACACTAACACAAGTGCGAAAAGTGGTTTTTCAACACTATCACAAGTGCAAAAAGTGTTTTTTCCACACTAATACAAGTGCAAAAGTGGTTTCCTGCACCAACACAAGCGCGAAAAGTGGTTTTTCAACACTAACACAAGTGCGAAAAGTGGTTTTTCAACACTATCACAAGTGCAAAAAGAGTTTTTTCCACACTAATACAAGTGCAAAAGTGGTTTCCTGCACCAACACAAGTGCGAAAAGTGGTTTTTCAACACTAACACAAGTGCGAAAAGTGGTTTTTCAACACAATCACAAGTGCAAAAAGTGTTTTTTCCGCACTAATACAAGTGCAAAAGTGGTTTCCTGCACCAACACAAGTGCGAAAAGTGGTTTTTCAACACTAACACAAGTGCGAAAAGTGGTTTTTCAACACTAACACAAGTGCGAAAAGTGGTTTTTCAACACTATCACAAGTGCAAAAAGTGTTTTTTCCACACTAATATAAGTGCAAAAGTGGTTTCCTGCACCAACATAAGTGCGAAAAGTGGTTTTTCAACACTAACACAAGTGCGAAAAGTGGTTTTTTAACACTAACACAAGTGCGAAAAGTGGTTTTTCCACACTAATATAAGTGCAAAAATGGTTTCCTGCACCAAAACAAGTGCGAAAAGTGGTTTTTCAACACTAACACAAGTGCGAAAAGTGGTTTTTCAACACTATCACAAGTGCAAAAAGTGTTTTTTCCACACTAATACAAGTGCAAACGTGGTTTCCTGCACAAACACAAGTGCGAAAAGTGGTTTTTCAACACTAACACAAGTGCGAAAAGTGGTTTTTCAACACTAACACAAGTGCAAAAAGTGGTTTTTCCACACTAATACAAGTGCAAAAGTGGTTTCCTGCACCAACACAAGTGCGAAAAGTGGTTTTTCAACACTAACACAAGTGCGAAAAGTGGTTTTTCAACACTATCACAAGTGCAAAAAGTGTTTTTTCCACACTAATACAAGTGCAAAAGTGGTTTCCTGCACCAACACAAGTGCGAAAAGTGGTTTTTCAACACTAACACAAGTGCGAAAAGTGGTTTTTCAACACTAACACAAGTGCGAAAAGTGGTTTTGCCACACTAATACAAGTGCAAAAGTGGTTTCCTGCACCAACACAAGTGCGAAAAGTGGTTTTTTCAACACTAACACAAGTGCGAAAAGTGGTTTTTCAACACGAACACAAGTGCGAAAAGTGGTTTTTCAACACTATCACAAGTGCAAAAAGTGTTTTTTCCACACTAATACAAGTGCAAAAGTGGTTTCCTGCACCAACACAAGTGCGAAAAGTGGTTTTTCAACATTAACACAAGTGCGAAAAGTGGTTTTTCAACACTATCACAAGTGCAAAAAGTGTTTTTTCCACACTAATACAAGTGCAAAAGTGGTTTCCTGCACCAACACAATTGCGAAATGTGGTATTTCAACACTAACACAAGTGCGAAAAGTGGTTTTTAAACACTAACACAAGTGCGAAAAGTGGTTTTTCCACACTAATACAAGTGCAAAAGTGGTTTCCTGCACCAACACAAGTGCGAAAAGTGGTTTTTCAACACTAACACAAGTGCGAAAAGTGGTTTTTCAACACTATCACAAGTGCAAAAAGTGTTTTTTCCACACTAATACAAGTGCAAAAGTGGTTTCCTGCACCAACACAAGTGTGAAAAGTGGTTTTTCAACACTAACACAAGTGCGAAAAGTGGTTTTTCAACACTAACACAAGTGCGAAAAGTGGTTTTTCAACAATAACACAAGTGCGAAAAGTGTTTTTTCCACACTAATACAAGTGCAAAAGTGGTTTCCTGCACCAACACAAGTGCGAAAAGTGGTTTTTCAACACTAACACAAGTGCGAAAAGTGGATTTTCAACACTAACACAAGTGCGAAAAGTGGTTTTTCAACACTAACACAAGTGCGAAAAGTTGTTTTTCCACACTAATACAAGTGCAAAAGTGGTTTCCTGCACCAACACAAGTGCAAAAAGTGGTTTTTCAACACTAACACAAGTGCGAAAAGTGGTTTTTCAACACTATCACAAGTGCAAAAAGTGTTTTTTCCACACTAACACAAGTGCGAAAAGTGGTTTTTCAACACTAACACAAGTGCGAAAAGTGGTTTTTCAACACAATCACAAGTGCAAAAAGTGTTTTTTCCGCACTAATACAAGTGCAAAAGTGGTTTCCTGCACCAACACAAGTGTGAAAAGTGGTTTTTCAACACTAACACAAGTGCGAAAAGTGGTTTTTCAACACTATCCCAAGTGCAAAAAGTGTTTTTTCCACACTAATACAAGTGCAAAAGTGGTTTCCTGCACCAACACAAGTGCGAAAAGTGGTTTTTCAACACTAACACAAGTGCGAAAAGTGGTTTTTCCACACTAATACAAGTGCAAAAGTGGTTTCCTGCACCAACACAAGTGCGAAAAGTGGTTTTTCAACACTAACACAAGTGCGAAAAGTGGTTTTTCAACACTATCACAAGTGCAAAAAGTGTTTTTCCACACTAATACAAGTGCAAAAGTGGTTTCCTGCACCAACACAAGTGCGAAAAGTGGTTTTTCAACACTAACACAAGTGCGAAAAGTGGTTTTTCAACACTAACACAAGTGCGAAAAGTGTTTTTTCCACACTAATACAAGTGCAAAAGTGGTTTCCTGCACCAACACAAGTGCGAAAAGTGGTTTTTCAACACTAACACAAGTGCGAAAAGTGGTTTTTCAACACTAACACAAGTGCGAAAAGTGGTTTTTCAACAATAACACAAGTGCGAAAAGTGTTTTTTCCACACTAATACAAGTGCAAAAGTGGTTTCCTGCACCAACACAAGTGCGAAAAGTGGTTTTTCAACACTAACACAAGTGCGAAAAGTGGATTTTCAACACTAACACAAGTGCGAAAAGTGGTTTTTCAACACTAACACAAGTGCGAAAAGTTGTTTTCCCACACTAATACAAGTGCAAAAGTGGTTTCCTGCACCAACACAAGTGCAAAAAGTGGTTTTTCAACACTAACACAAGTGCGAAAAGTGGTTTTTCAACACTATCACAAGTGCAAAAAGTGTTTTTTCCACACTAATACAAGTGCAAAAGTGGTTTCCTGCACCAACACAAGCGCGAAAAGTGGTTTTTCAACACTAACACAAGTGCGAAAAGTGGTTTTTCAACACTATCACAAGTGCAAAAAGAGTTTTTTCCACACTAATACAAGTGCAAAAGTGGTTTCCTGCACCAACACAAGTGCGAAAAGTGGTTTTTCAACACTAACACAAGTGCGAAAAGTGGTTTTTCAACACAATCACAAGTGCAAAAAGTGTTTTTTCCGCACTAATACAAGTGCAAAAGTGGTTTCCTGCACCAACACAAGTGCGAAAAGTGGTTTTTCAACACTAACACAAGTGCGAAAAGTGGTTTTTCAACACTAACACAAGTGCGAAAAGTGGTTTTTCAACACTATCACAAGTGCAAAAAGTGTTTTTTCCACACTAATATAAGTGCAAAAGTGGTTTCCTGCACCAACATAAGTGCGAAAAGTGGTTTTTCAACACTAACACAAGTGCGAAAAGTGGTTTTTTAACACTAACACAAGTGCGAAAAGTGGTTTTTCCACACTAATATAAGTGCAAAAATGGTTTCCTGCACCAACACAAGTGCGAAAAGTGGTTTTTCAACACTAACACAAGTGCGAAAAGTGGTTTTTCAACACTATCACAAGTGCAAAAAGTGTTTTTTCCACACTAATACAAGTGCAAACGTGGTTTCCTGCACAAACACAAGTGCGAAAAGTGGTTTTTCAACACTAACACAAGTGCGAAAAGTGGTTTTTCAACACTAACACAAGTGCAAAAAGTGGTTTTTCCACACTAATACAAGTGCAAAAGTGGTTTCCTGCACCAACACAAGTGCGAAAAGTGGTTTTTCAACACTAACACAAGTGCGAAAAGTGGTTTTTCAACACTATCACAAGTGCAAAAAGTGTTTTTTCCACACTAATACAAGTGCAAAAGTGGTTTCCTGCACCAACACAAGTGCGATAAGTGGTTTTTCAACACTAACACAAGTGCGAAAAGTGGTTTTTCAACACTAACACAAGTGCGAAAAGTGGTTTTGCCACACTAATACAAGTGCAAAAGTGGTTTCCTGCACCAACACAAGTGCGAAAAGTGGTTTTTCAACACTAACACAAGTGCGAAAAGTGGTTTTTCAACACGAACACAAGTGCGAAAAGTGGTTTTTCAACACTATCACAAGTGCAAAAAGTGTTTTTTCCACACTAATACAAGTGCAAAAGTGGTTTCCTGCACCAACACAAGTGCGAAAAGTGGTTTTTCAACATTAACACAAGTGCGAAAAGTGGTTTTTCAACACTATCACAAGTGCAAAAAGTGTTTTTTCCACACTAATACAAGTGCAAAAGTGGTTTCCTGCACCAACACAATTGCGAAATGTGGTATTTCAACACTAACACAAGTGCGAAAAGTGGTTTTTAAACACTAACACAAGTGCGAAAAGTGGTTTTTCCACACTAATACAAGTGCAAAAGTGGTTTCCTGCACCAACACAAGTGCGAAAAGTGGTTTTTCAACACTAACACAAGTGCGAAAAGTGGTTTTTCAACACTATCACAAGTGCAAAAAGTGTTTTTTCCACACTAATACAAGTGCAAAAGTGGTTTCCTGCACCAACACAAGTGCGAAAAGTGGTTTTTCAACACTAACACAAGTGCGAAAAGTGGTTTTTCAACACTAACACAAGTGCGAAAAGTGGTTTTTCAACAATAACACAAGTGCGAAAAGTGTTTTTTCCACACTAATACAAGTGCAAAAGTGGTTTCCTGCACCAACACAAGTGCGAAAAGTGGTTTTTCAACACTAACACAAGTGCGAAAAGTGGATTTTCAACACTAACACAAGTGCGAAAAGTGGTTTTTCAACACTAACACAAGTGCGAAAAGTTGTTTTTCCACACTAATACAAGTGCAAAAGTGGTTTCCTGCACCAACACAAGTGCAAAAAGTGGTTTTTCAACACTAACACAAGTGCGAAAAGTGGTTTTTCAACACTATCACAAGTGCAAAAAGTGTTTTTTCCACACTAACACAAGTGCGAAAAGTGGTTTTTCAACACTAACACAAGTGCGAAAAGTGGTTTTTCAACACAATCACAAGTGCAAAAAGTGTTTTTTCCGCACTAATACAAGTGCAAAAGTGGTTTCCTGCACCAACACAAGTGTGAAAAGTGGTTTTTCAACACTAACACAAGTGCGAAAAGTGGTTTTTCAACACTATCCCAAGTGCAAAAAGTGTTTTTTCCACACTAATACAAGTGCAAAAGTGGTTTCCTGCACCAACACAAGTGCGAAAAGTGGTTTTTCAACACTAACACAAGTGCGAAAAGTGGTTTTTCCACACTAATACAAGTGCAAAAGTGGTTTCCTGCACCAACACAAGTGCGAAAAGTGGTTTTTCAACACTAACACAAGTGCGAAAAGTGGTTTTTCAACACGAACACAAGTGCGAAAAGTGGTTTTTCAACACTATCACAAGTGCAAAAAGTGTTTTTTCCACACTAATACAAGTGCAAAAGTGGTTTCCTGCACCAACACAAGTGCGAAAAGTGGTTTTTCAACATTAACACAAGTGCGAAAAGTGGTTTTTCAACACTATCACAAGTGCAAAAAGTGTTTTTTCCACACTAATACAAGTGCAAAAGTGGTTTCCTGCACCAACACAATTGCGAAATGTGGTATTTCAACACTAACACAAGTGCGAAAAGTGGTTTTTAAACACTAACACAAGTGCGAAAAGTGGTTTTTCCACACTAATACAAGTGCAAAAGTGGTTTCCTGCACCAACACAAGTGCGAAAAGTGGTTTTTCAACACTAACACAAGTGCGAAAAGTGGTTTTTCAACACTATCACAAGTGCAAAAAGTGTTTTTTCCACACTAATACAAGTGCAAAAGTGGTTTCCTGCACCAACACAAGTGCGAAAAGTGGTTTTTCAACACTAACACAAGTGCGAAAAGTGGTTTTTCAACACTAACACAAGTGCGAAAAGTGGTTTTTCAACAATAACACAAGTGCGAAAAGTGTTTTTTCCACACTAATACAAGTGCAAAAGTGGTTTCCTGCACCAACACAAGTGCGAAAAGTGGTTTTTCAACACTAACACAAGTGCGAAAAGTGGATTTTCAACACTAACACAAGTGCGAAAAGTGGTTTTTTAACACTAACACAAGTGCGAAAAGTTGTTTTTCCACACTAATACAAGTGCAAAAGTGGTTTCCTGCACCAACACAAGTGCAAAAAGTGGTTTTTCAACACTAACACAAGTGCGAAAAGTGGTTTTTCAACACTATCACAAGTGCAAAAAGTGTTTTTTCCACACTAACACAAGTGCGAAAAGTGGTTTTTCAACACTAACACAAGTGCGAAAAGTGGTTTTTCAACACAATCACAAGTGCAAAAAGTGTTTTTTCCGCACTAATACAAGTGCAAAAGTGGTTTCCTGCACCAACACAAGTGTGAAAAGTGGTTTTTCAACACTAACACAAGTGCGAAAAGTGGTTTTTCAACACTATCCCAAGTGCAAAAAGTGTTTTTTCCACACTAATACAAGTGCAAAAGTGGTTTCCTGCACCAACACAAGTGCGAAAAGTGGTTTTTCAACACTAACACAAGTGCGAAAAGTGGTTTTTCCACACTAATACAAGTGCAAAAGTGGTTTCCTGCACCAACACAAGTGCGAAAAGTGGTTTTTCAACACTAACACAAGTGCGAAAAGTGGTTTTTCAACACTATCACAAGTGCAAAAAGTGTTTTTCCACACTAATACAAGTGCAAAAGTGGTTTCCTGCACCAACACAAGTGCGAAAAGTGGTTTTTCAACACTAACACAAGTGCGAAAAGTGGTTTTTCAACACTAACACAAGTGCGAAAAGTGTTTTTTCCACACTAATACAAGTGCAAAAGTGGTTTCCTGCACCAACACAAGTGCGAAAAGTGGTTTTTCAACACTAACACAAGTGCGAAAAGTGGTTTTTCAACACTAACACAAGTGCGAAAAGTGGTTTTTCAACAATAACACAAGTGCGAAAAGTGTTTTTTCCACACTAATACAAGTGCAAAAGTGGTTTCCTGCACCAACACAAGTGCGAAAAGTGGTTTTTCAACACTAACACAAGTGCGAAAAGTGGATTTTCAACACTAACACAAGTGCGAAAAGTGGTTTTTCAACACTAACACAAGTGCGAAAAGTTGTTTTTCCACACTAATACAAGTGCAAAAGTGGTTTCCTGCACCAACACAAGTGCGAAAAGTGGTTTTTCAACACTAACACAAGTGCGAAAAGTGGTTTTTCAACACTATCACAACTGCAAAAAGTGGTTTTCCACACTAATACAAGTGCAAAAGTGGTTTCCTGCACCAACACAAGTGCGAAAAGTGGTTTTTCAACACTAACATAAGTGCGAAAAGTGGTTTTTCAACACTAACACAAGTGCGAAAAGTGGTTTTTCAACACTATCACAAGTGCAAAAAGTGTTTTTTCCACACTAATACAAGTGCAAAAGTGGTTTCCTGCACCAAAACAAGTGTGAAAAGGGGTTTTTCAACACTAACACAAGTGCAAAAAGTCTTTTTTCCACACTAATATAAGTGCAAAAGTGGTTTCCTGCACCAACACAAGTGCGAAAAGTGGTTTTTCAACACTAACATAAGTGCGAAAAGTGGTTTTTCAACACTAACACAAGTGCGAAAAGTGTTTTTTCCACACTAATACAAGTGCAAAAGTGGTTTCCTGCACCAACACAAGTGCGAAAAGTGGTTTTTCAACACTAACACAAGTGCGAAAAGTGGTTTTTCAACACTAACACAAGTGCGAAAAGTGGTTTATCCACACTAATACAAGTGCAAAAGTGGTTTCCTGCACCAACACAAGTGCGAAAAGTGGTTTTTCAACACTAACACAAGTGCGAAAAGTGGTTTTTCAACACTATCACAAGTGCAAAAAGTGTTTTTTCCACACTAATACAAGTGCAAAAGTGGTTTCCTGCACCAACACAAGTGCGAAAAGTGGTTTTTCAACACTAACACAAGTGCGAAAAGTGGTTTTTCAACACTAACACAAGTGCGAAAAGTGGTTTTTCAACACTATCACAAGTGCAAAAAGTGTTTTTTCCACACTAATACAAGTGCAAAAGTGGTTTCCTGCACCAACACAAGTGCGAAAAGTGGTTTTTCAACACTAACACAAGTGCGAAAAGTGGTTTTTCATCACTATCACAAGTGCAAAAAGTGTTTTTTCCACACTAATACAAGTGCAAACGTGGTTTCCTGCACAAACACAAGTGCGAAAAGTGGTTTTTCAACACTAACACAAGTGCGAAAAGTGGTTTTTCAACACTAACACAAGTGCGAAAAGTGGTTTTTCAACAATAACACAAGTGCGAAAAGTGTTTTTTCCACACTAATACAAGTGCAAAAGTGGTTTCCTGCACCAACACAAGTGCGAAAAGTGGTTTTTCAACACTAACACAAGTGCGAAAAGTGGATTTTCAACACTAACACAAGTGCGAAAAGTGGTTTTTCAACACTAACACAAGTGCGAAAAGTTGTTTTTCCACACTAATACAAGTGCAAAAGTGGTTTCCTGCACCAACACAAGTGCAAAAAGTGGTTTTTCAACACTAACACAAGTGCGAAAAGTGGTTTTTCAACACTATCACAAGTGCAAAAAGTGTTTTTTCCACACTAACACAAGTGCGAAAAGTGGTTTTTCAACACTAACACAAGTGCGAAAAGTGGTTTTTCAACACAATCACAAGTGCAAAAAGTGTTTTTTCCGCACTAATACAAGTGCAAAAGTGGTTTCCTGCACCAACACAAGTGTGAAAAGTGGTTTTTCAACACTAACACAAGTGCGAAAAGTGGTTTTTCAACACTATCCCAAGTGCAAAAAGTGTTTTTTCCACACTAATACAAGTGCAAAAGTGGTTTCCTGCACCAACACAAGTGCGAAAAGTGGTTTTTCAACACTAACACAAGTGCGAAAAGTGGTTTTTCCACACTAATACAAGTGCAAAAGTGGTTTCCTGCACCAACACAAGTGCGAAAAGTGGTTTTTCAACACTAACACAAGTGCGAAAAGTGGTTTTTCAACACGAACACAAGTGCGAAAAGTGGTTTTTCAACACTATCACAAGTGCAAAAAGTGTTTTTTCCACACTAATACAAGTGCAAAAGTGGTTTCCTGCACCAACACAAGTGCGAAAAGTGGTTTTTCAACATTAACACAAGTGCGAAAAGTGGTTTTTCAACACTATCACAAGTGCAAAAAGTGTTTTTTCCACACTAATACAAGTGCAAAAGTGGTTTCCTGCACCAACACAATTGCGAAATGTGGTATTTCAACACTAACACAAGTGCGAAAAGTGGTTTTTAAACACTAACACAAGTGCGAAAAGTGGTTTTTCCACACTAATACAAGTGCAAAAGTGGTTTCCTGCACCAACACAAGTGCGAAAAGTGGTTTTTCAACACTAACACAAGTGCGAAAAGTGGTTTTTCAACACTATCACAAGTGCAAAAAGTGTTTTTTCCACACTAATACAAGTGCAAAAGTGGTTTCCTGCACCAACACAAGTGCGAAAAGTGGTTTTTCAACACTAACACAAGTGCGAAAAGTGGTTTTTCAACACTAACACAAGTGCGAAAAGTGGTTTTTCAACAATAACACAAGTGCGAAAAGTGTTTTTTCCACACTAATACAAGTGCAAAAGTGGTTTCCTGCACCAACACAAGTGCGAAAAGTGGTTTTTCAACACTAACACAAGTGCGAAAAGTGGATTTTCAACACTAACACAAGTGCGAAAAGTGGTTTTTTAACACTAACACAAGTGCGAAAAGTTGTTTTTCCACACTAATACAAGTGCAAAAGTGGTTTCCTGCACCAACACAAGTGCAAAAAGTGGTTTTTCAACACTAACACAAGTGCGAAAAGTGGTTTTTCAACACTATCACAAGTGCAAAAAGTGTTTTTTCCACACTAACACAAGTGCGAAAAGTGGTTTTTCAACACTAACACAAGTGCGAAAAGTGGTTTTTCAACACAATCACAAGTGCAAAAAGTGTTTTTTCCGCACTAATACAAGTGCAAAAGTGGTTTCCTGCACCAACACAAGTGTGAAAAGTGGTTTTTCAACACTAACACAAGTGCGAAAAGTGGTTTTTCAACACTATCCCAAGTGCAAAAAGTGTTTTTTCCACACTAATACAAGTGCAAAAGTGGTTTCCTGCACCAACACAAGTGCGAAAAGTGGTTTTTCAACACTAACACAAGTGCGAAAAGTGGTTTTTCCACACTAATACAAGTGCAAAAGTGGTTTCCTGCACCAACACAAGTGCGAAAAGTGGTTTTTCAACACTAACACAAGTGCGAAAAGTGGTTTTTTAACACTATCACAAGTGCAAAAAGTGTTTTTCCACACTAATACAAGTGCAAAAGTGGTTTCCTGCACCAACACAAGTGCGAAAAGTGGTTTTTCAACACTAACACAAGTGCGAAAAGTGGTTTTTCAACACTAACACAAGTGCGAAAAGTGTTTTTTCCACACTAATACAAGTGCAAAAGTGGTTTCCTGCACCAACACAAGTGCGAAAAGTGGTTTTTCAACACTAACACAAGTGCGAAAAGTGGTTTTTCAACACTAACACAAGTGCGAAAAGTGGTTTTTCAACAATAACACAAGTGCGAAAAGTGTTTTTTCCACACTAATACAAGTGCAAAAGTGGTTTCCTGCACCAACACAAGTGCGAAAAGTGGTTTTTCAACACTAACACAAGTGCGAAAAGTGGATTTTCAACACTAACACAAGTGCGAAAAGTGGTTTTTCAACACTAACACAAGTGCGAAAAGTTGTTTTTCCACACTAATACAAGTGCAAAAGTGGTTTCCTGCACCAACACAAGTGCGAAAAGTGGTTTTTCAACACTAACACAAGTGCGAAAAGTGGTTTTTCAACACTATCACAACTGCAAAAAGTGGTTTTCCACACTAATACAAGTGCAAAAGTGGTTTCCTGCACCAACACAAGTGCGAAAAGTGGTTTTTCAACACTAACATAAGTGCGAAAAGTGGTTTTTCAACACTAACACAAGTGCGAAAAGTGGTTTTTCAACACTATCACAAGTGCAAAAAGTGTTTTTTCCACACTAATACAAGTGCAAAAGTGGTTTCCTGCACCAAAACAAGTGTGAAAAGGGGTTTTTCAACACTAACACAAGTGCAAAAAGTCTTTTTTCCACACTAATATAAGTGCAAAAGTGGTTTCCTGCACCAACACAAGTGCGAAAAGTGGTTTTTCAACACTAACATAAGTGCGAAAAGTGGTTTTTCAACACTAACACAAGTGCGAAAAGTGTTTTTTCCACACTAATACAAGTGCAAAAGTGGTTTCCTGCACCAACACAAGTGCGAAAAGTGGTTTTTCAACACTAACACAAGTGCGAAAAGTGGTTTTTCAACACTAACACAAGTGCGAAAAGTGGTTTATCCACACTAATACAAGTGCAAAAGTGGTTTCCTGCACCAACACAAGTGCGAAAAGTGGTTTTTCAACACTAACACAAGTGCGAAAAGTGGTTTTTCAACACTATCACAAGTGCAAAAAGTGTTTTTTCCACACTAATACAAGTGCAAAAGTGGTTTCCTGCACCAACACAAGTGCGAAAAGTGGTTTTTCAACACTAACACAAGTGCGAAAAGTGGTTTTTCAACACTAACACAAGTGCGAAAAGTGGTTTTTCAACACTATCACAAGTGCAAAAAGTGTTTTTTCCACACTAATACAAGTGCAAAAGTGGTTTCCTGCACCAACACAAGTGCGAAAAGTGGTTTTTCAACACTAACACAAGTGCGAAAAGTGGTTTTTCATCACTATCACAAGTGCAAAAAGTGTTTTTTCCACACTAATACAAGTGCAAACGTGGTTTCCTGCACAAACACAAGTGCGAAAAGTGGTTTTTCAACACTAACACAAGTGCGAAAAGTGGTTTTTCAACACTAACACAAGTGCAAAAAGTGGTTTTTCCACACTAATACAAGTGCAAAAGTGGTTTCCTGCACCAACACAAGTGCGAAAAGTGGTTTTTCAACACTAACACAAGTGCGAAAAGTGGTTTTTCAACACTATCACAAGTGCAAAAAGTGTTTTTTCCACACTAATACAAGTGCAAAAGTGGTTTCCTGCACCAACACAAGTGCGATAAGTGGTTTTTCAACACTAACACAAGTGCGAAAAGTGGTTTTTCAACACTAACACAAGTGCGAAAAGTGGTTTTGCCACACTAATACAAGTGCAAAAGTGGTTTCCTGCACCAACACAAGTGCGAAAAGTGGTTTTTCAACACTAACACAAGTGCGAAAAGTGGTTTTTCAACACGAACACAAGTGCGAAAAGTGGTTTTTCAACACTATCACAAGTGCAAAAAGTGTTTTTTCCACACTAATACAAGTGCAAAAGTGGTTTCCTGCACCAACACAAGTGCGAAAAGTGGTTTTTCAACATTAACACAAGTGCGAAAAGTGGTTTTTCAACACTATCACAAGTGCAAAAAGTGTTTTTTCCACACTAATACAAGTGCAAAAGTGGTTTCCTGCACCAACACAATTGCGAAATGTGGTATTTCAACACTAACACAAGTGCGAAAAGTGGTTTTTAAACACTAACACAAGTGCGAAAAGTGGTTTTTCCACACTAATACAAGTGCAAAAGTGGTTTCCTGCACCAACACAAGTGCGAAAAGTGGTTTTTCAACACTAACACAAGTGCGAAAAGTGGTTTTTCAACACTATCACAAGTGCAAAAAGTGTTTTTTCCACACTAATACAAGTGCAAAAGTGGTTTCCTGCACCAACACAAGTGCGAAAAGTGGTTTTTCAACACTAACACAAGTGCGAAAAGTGGTTTTTCAACACTAACACAAGTGCGAAAAGTGGTTTTTCAACAATAACACAAGTGCGAAAAGTGTTTTTTCCACACTAATACAAGTGCAAAAGTGGTTTCCTGCACCAACACAAGTGCGAAAAGTGGTTTTTCAACACTAACACAAGTGCGAAAAGTGGATTTTCAACACTAACACAAGTGCGAAAAGTGGTTTTTCAACACTAACACAAGTGCGAAAAGTTGTTTTTCCACACTAATACAAGTGCAAAAGTGGTTTCCTGCACCAACACAAGTGCAAAAAGTGGTTTTTCAACACTAACACAAGTGCGAAAAGTGGTTTTTCAACACTATCACAAGTGCAAAAAGTGTTTTTTCCACACTAACACAAGTGCGAAAAGTGGTTTTTCAACACTAACACAAGTGCGAAAAGTGGTTTTTCAACACAATCACAAGTGCAAAAAGTGTTTTTTCCGCACTAATACAAGTGCAAAAGTGGTTTCCTGCACCAACACAAGTGTGAAAAGTGGTTTTTCAACACTAACACAAGTGCGAAAAGTGGTTTTTCAACACTATCCCAAGTGCAAAAAGTGGGTTTCCTGCACCAACACAAGTGCGAAAAGTGGTTTTTCAACACTAACACAAGTGCGAAAAGTGGTTTTTCAACACTATCACAAGTGCAAAAAGTGTTTTTCCACACTAATACAAGTGCAAAAGTGGTTTCCTGCACCAACACAAGTGCGAAAAGTGGTTTTTCAACACTAACACAAGTGCGAAAAGTGGTTTTTCAACACTAACACAAGTGCGAAAAGTGTTTTTTCCACACTAATACAAGTGCAAAAGTGGTTTCCTGCACCAACACAAGTGCGAAAAGTGGTTTTTCAACACTAACACAAGTGCGAAAAGTGGTTTTTCAACACTAACACAAGTGCGAAAAGTGGTTTTTCAACAATAACACAAGTGCGAAAAGTGTTTTTTCCACACTAATAAAAGTGCAAAAGTGGTTTCCTGCACCAACACAAGTGCGAAAAGTGGTTTTTCAACACTAACACAAGTGCAAAAGTGGTTTCCTGCACCAACACAAGTGCGAAAAGTGGTTTTTCCACACTAATACAAGTGCAAAAGTGGTTTCCTGCACCAACACAAGTGCGAAAAGTGGTTTTTCAACACTAACACAAGTGCGAAAAGTGGATTTTCAACACTAACACAAGTGCGAAAAGTGGTTTTTCAACACTAACACAAGTGCGAAAAGTTGTTTTTCCACACTAATACAAGTGCAAAAGTGGTTTCCTGCACCAACACAAGTGCGAAAAGTGGTTTTTCAACACTAACACAAGTGCGAAAAGTGGTTTTTCAACACTATCACAACTGCAAAAAGTGGTTTTCCACACTAATACAAGTGCAAAAGTGGTTTCCTGCACCAACACAAGTGCGAAAAGTGGTTTTTCAACACTAACATAAGTGCGAAAAGTGGTTTTTCAACACTAACACAAGTGCGAAAAGTGGTTTTTCAACACTATCACAAGTGCAAAAAGTGTTTTTTCCACACTAATACAAGTGCAAAAGTGGTTTCCTGCACCAAAACAAGTGCGAAAAGGGGTTTTTCAACACTAACACAAGTGCAAAAAGTCTTTTTTCCACACTAATATAAGTGCAAAAGTGGTTTCCTGCACCAACACAAGTGCGAAAAGTGGTTTTTCAACACTAACATAAGTGCGAAAAGTGGTTTTTCAACACTAACACAAGTGCGAAAAGTGTTTTTTCCACACTAATACAAGTGCAAAAGTGGTTTCCTGCACCAACACAAGTGCGAAAAGTGGTTTTTCAACACTAACACAAGTGCGAAAAGTGGTTTTTCAACACTAACACAAGTGCGAAAAGTGGTTTATCCACACTAATACAAGTGCAAAAGTGGTTTCCTGCACCAACACAAGTGCGAAAAGTGGTTTTTCAACACTAACACAAGTGCGAAAAGTGGTTTTTCAACACTATCACAAGTGCAAAAAGTGTTTTTTCCACACTAATACAAGTGCAAAAGTGGTTTCCTGCACCAACACCAGTGCGAAAAGTGGTTTTTCAACACTAACACAAGTGCGAAAAGTGGTTTTTCAACACTAACACAAGTGCGAAAAGTGGTTTTTCAACACTATCACAAGTGCAAAAAGTGTTTTTTCCACACTAATACAAGTGCAAAAGTGGTTTCCTGCACCAACACAAGTGCGAAAAGTGGTTTTTCAACACTAACACAAGTGCGAAAAGTGGTTTTTCATCACTATCACAAGTGCAAAAAGTGTTTTTTCCACACTAATACAAGTGCAAAAGTGGTTTCCTGCACCAACACAAGTGCGAAAAGTGGTTTTTCAACACTAACACAAGTGCAAAAAGTGGTTTTTCAACACTAACACAAGTGCGAAAAGTGTTTTTTCCACACTAATACAAGTGCAAAAGTGGTTTCCTGCACCAACACAAGTGCGAAAAGTGGTTTTTCAACACTAACACAAGTGCGAAAAGTGGTTTTTCAACACTAACACAATTGCGAAAAGTGGTTTTTCAACACTAACACAAGTGCGAAAAGTGGTTTTTTCACACTAATACAAGTGCAAAAGTGGTTTCCTGCACCCACACAAGTGCGAAAAGTGGTTTTTCGACACTAACACAAGTGCGAAAAGTGGTTTTTCAACACTATCACAAGTGCAAAAAGTGTTTTTTCCACACTAAAACAAGTGCAAAAGTGGTTTCCTGCACCAACACAAGTGCAAAAAGTGGTTTTTCAACACTAACACAAGTGCGAAAAGTGATTTTTCAACACTAACACAAGTGCGAAAAGTGGTTTTTCAACACTAACACAAGTGCGAAAAGTGGTTTTTCCACACTAATACAAGTGCAAAAGTGGTTTCCTGCACAAATACAAGTGCGAAAAGTGGATTTTCAACACTAACACAAGTGCGAAAAGTGGTTTTTCAACACTAACACAAGTGCGAAAAGTGTTTTTTCCACACTAATACAAGTGCAAAAGTGGTTTCCTGCACCAACACAAGTGCGAAAAGTGGTTTTTCAACACTAACACAAGTGCGAAAAGTGGTTTTTCAACACTAACACAAGTGCGAAAAGTGGTTTTTCAACACTAACACAAGTGTGAAAAGTGGTTTAGCCACACTAATACAAGTGCAAAAGTGGTTTCCTGCACCAACACAAGTGCAAAAAGTGGTTTTTCGACACTAACACAAGTGCGAAAAGTGGTTTTTCAACACTATCACAAGTGCAAAAAGTGGTTTTTCCACACTAATACAAGTGCAAAAGTGGTTTCCTGCACCAACACAAGTGCGAAAAGTGGTTTTTCAACACTAACACAAGTGCGAAAAGTGGTTTTTCAACACTATCACAAGTGCGAAAAGTGGTTTTTCCACACTAATACAAGTGCAAAAGTGGTTTCCTGCACCAACACAAGTGCGAAAAGTGGTTTTTCAACATTAACACAAGTGCGAAAAGTGGTTTTTCAACACTATCACAAGTGCAAAAAGTGTTTTTTCCACACTAATACAAGTGCAAAAGTGGTTTCCTGCACCAACACAATTGCGAAATGTGGTATTTCAACACTAACACAAGTGCGAAAAGTGGTTTTTAAACACTAACACAAGTGCGAAAAGTGGTTTTTCCACACTAATACAAGTGCAAAAGTGGTTTCCTGCACCAACACAAGTGCGAAAAGTGGTTTTTCAACACTAACACAAGTGCGAAAAGTGGTTTTTCAACACTATCACAAGTGCAAAAAGTGTTTTTTCCACACTAATACAAGTGCAAAAGTGGTTTCCTGCACCAACACAAGTGCGAAAAGTGGTTTTTCAACACTAACACAAGTGCGAAAAGTGGTTTTTCAACACTAACACAAGTGCGAAAAGTGGTTTTTCAACAATAACACAAGTGCGAAAAGTGTTTTTTCCACACTAATACAAGTGCAAAAGTGGTTTCCTGCACCAACACAAGTGCGAAAAGTGGTTTTTCAACACTAACACAAGTGCGAAAAGTGGATTTTCAACACTAACACAAGTGCGAAAAGTGGTTTTTCAACACTAACACAAGTGCGAAAAGTTGTTTTTCCACACTAATACAAGTGCAAAAGTGGTTTCCTGCACCAACACAAGTGCAAAAAGTGGTTTTTCAACACTAACACAAGTGCGAAAAGTGGTTTTTCAACACTATCACAAGTGCAAAAAGTGTTTTTTCCACACTAACACAAGTGCGAAAAGTGGTTTTTCAACACTAACACAAGTGCGAAAAGTGGTTTTTCAACACAATCACAAGTGCAAAAAGTGTTTTTTCCGCACTAATACAAGTGCAAAAGTGGTTTCCTGCACCAACACAAGTGTGAAAAGTGGTTTTTCAACACTAACACAAGTGCGAAAAGTGGTTTTTCAACACTATCCCAAGTGCAAAAAGTGTTTTTTCCACACTAATACAAGTGCAAAAGTGGTTTCCTGCACCAACACAAGTGCGAAAAGTGGTTTTTCAACACTAACACAAGTGCGAAAAGTGGTTTTTCCACACTAATACAAGTGCAAAAGTGGTTTCCTGCACCAACACAAGTGCGAAAAGTGGTTTTTCAACACTAACACAAGTGCGAAAAGTGGTTTTTCAACACTATCACAAGTGCAAAAAGTGTTTTTCCACACTAATACAAGTGCAAAAGTGGTTTCCTGCACCAACACAAGTGCGAAAAGTGGTTTTTCAACACTAACACAAGTGCGAAAAGTGGTTTTTCAACACTAACACAAGTGCGAAAAGTGTTTTTTCCACACTAATACAAGTGCAAAAGTGGTTTCCTGCACCAACACAAGTGCGAAAAGTGGTTTTTCAACACTAACACAAGTGCGAAAAGTGGTTTTTCAACACTAACACAAGTGCGAAAAGTGGTTTTTCAACAATAACACAAGTGCGAAAAGTGTTTTTTCCACACTAATACAAGTGCAAAAGTGGTTTCCTGCACCAACACAAGTGCGAAAAGTGGTTTTTCAACACTAACACAAGTGCGAAAAGTGGATTTTCAACACTAACACAAGTGCGAAAAGTGGTTTTTCAACACTAACACAAGTGCGAAAAGTTGTTTTTCCACACTAATACAAGTGCAAAAGTGGTTTCCTGCACCAACACAAGTGCGAAAAGTGGTTTTTCAACACTAACACAAGTGCGAAAAGTGGTTTTTCAACACTATCACAACTGCAAAAAGTGGTTTTCCACACTAATACAAGTGCAAAAGTGGTTTCCTGCACCAACACAAGTGCGAAAAGTGGTTTTTCAACACTAACATAAGTGCGAAAAGTGGTTTTTCAACACTAACACAAGTGCGAAAAGTGGTTTTTCAACACTATCACAAGTGCAAAAAGTGTTTTTTCCACACTAATACAAGTGCAAAAGTGGTTTCCTGCACCAAAACAAGTGCGAAAAGGGGGTTTTTCAACACTAACACAAGTGCAAAAAGTCTTTTTTCCACACTAATATAAGTGCAAAAGTGGTTTCCTGCACCAACACAAGTGCGAAAAGTGGTTTTTCAACACTAACATAAGTGCGAAAAGTGGTTTTTCAACACTAACACAAGTGCGAAAAGTGTTTTTTCCACACTAATACAAGTGCAAAAGTGGTTTCCTGCACCAACACAAGTGCGAAAAGTGGTTTTTCAACACTAACACAAGTGCGAAAAGTGGTTTTTCAACACTAACACAAGTGCGAAAAGTGGTTTATCCACACTAATACAAGTGCAAAAGTGGTTTCCTGCACCAACACAAGTGCGAAAAGTGGTTTTTCAACACTAACACAAGTGCGAAAAGTGGTTTTTCAACACTATCACAAGTGCAAAAAGTGTTTTTTCCACACTAATACAAGTGCAAAAGTGGTTTCCTGCACCAACACAAGTGCGAAAAGTGGTTTTTCAACACTAACACAAGTGCGAAAAGTGGTTTTTCAACACTAACACAAGTGCGAAAAGTGGTTTTTCAACACTATCACAAGTGCAAAAAGTGTTTTTTCCACACTAATACAAGTGCAAAAGTGGTTTCCTGCACCAACACAAGTGCGAAAAGTGGTTTTTCAACACTAACACAAGTGCGAAAAGTGGTTTTTCATCACTATCACAAGTGCAAAAAGTGTTTTTTCCACACTAATACAAGTGCAAAAGTGGTTTCCTGCACCAACACAAGTGCGAAAAGTGGTTTTTCAACACTAACACAAGTGCAAAAAGTGGTTTTTCAACACTAACACAAGTGCGAAAAGTGTTTTTTCCACACTAATACAAGTGCAAAAGTGGTTTCCTGCACCAACACAAGTGCGAAAAGTGGTTTTTCAACACTAACACAAGTGCGAAAAGTGGTTTTTCAACACTAACACAATTGCGAAAAGTGGTTTTTCAACACTAACACAAGTGCGAAAAGTGGTTTTTTCACACTAATACAAGTGCAAAAGTGGTTTCCTGCACCCACACAAGTGCGAAAAGTGGTTTTTCGACACTAACACAAGTGCGAAAAGTGGTTTTTCAACACTATCACAAGTGCAAAAAGTGTTTTTTCCACACTAAAACAAGTGCAAAAGTGGTTTCCTGCACCAACACAAGTGCAAAAAGTGGTTTTTCAACACTAACACAAGTGCGAAAAGTGATTTTTCAACACTAACACAAGTGCGAAAAGTGGTTTTTCAACACTAACACAAGTGCGAAAAGTGGTTTTTCCACACTAATACAAGTGCAAAAGTGGTTTCCTGCACAAATACAAGTGCGAAAAGTGGATTTTCAACACTAACACAAGTGCGAAAAGTGGTTTTTCAACACTAACACAAGTGCGAAAAGTGTTTTTTCCACACTAATACAAGTGCAAAAGTGGTTTCCTGCACCAACACAAGTGCGAAAAGTGGTTTTTCAACACTAACACAAGTGCGAAAAGTGGTTTTTCAACACTAACACAAGTGCGAAAAGTGGTTTTTCAACACTAACACAAGTGTGAAAAGTGGTTTAGCCACACTAATACAAGTGCAAAAGTGGTTTCCTGCACCAACACAAGTGCAAAAAGTGGTTTTTCGACACTAACACAAGTGCGAAAAGTGGTTTTTCAACACTATCACAAGTGCAAAAAGTGGTTTTTCCACACTAATACAAGTGCAAAAGTGGTTTCCTGCACCAACACAAGTGCGAAAAGTGGTTTTTCAACACTAACACAAGTGCGAAAAGTGGTTTTTCAACACTATCACAAGTGCGAAAAGTGGTTTTTCCACACTAATACAAGTGCAAAAGTGGTTTCCTGCACCAACACAAGTGCGAAAAGTGGTTTTTCAACACTAACAGAAGTGCGAAAAGTGGTTTTTCAACACTAACACAAGTGCGAAAAGTGGTTTTTCAACACTATCACAAGTGCAAAAAGTGTTTTTTCCACACTAATAAAAGTGCAAAAGTGGTTTCCTGCACCAACACAAGTGCGAAAAGTGGTTTTTCAACACTAACACAAGTGCGAAAAGTGGTTTTTCAACACTAACACAAGTGCGAAAAGTGGTTTTACCACACTAATATAAGTGCAAAAGTGGTTTCCTGCACCAACACAAGTGCGAAAAGTGGTTTTTCAACACTAACACAAGTGCGAAAAGTGGTTTTTCAACACTATCACAAGTGCAAAAAGTGTTTTTTCCACACTAATACAAGTGCAAAAGTGGTTTCCTGCACAAACACAAGTGCGAAAAGTGGTTTTTCAACACTAACACAAGTGCGAAAAGTGGTTTTTCAACACTAACACAAGTGCAAAAAGTGGTTTTTCCACACTAATACAAGTGCAAAAGTGGTTTCCTGCACCAACACATGTGTCAAAAGTGGTTTTTCAACACTAACATAAGTGCGAAAAGTGGTTTTTCAACACTATCACAAGTGCAAAAAGTGTTTTTTCCACACTAATACAAGTGCAAAAGTGGTTTCCTGCACCAACACAAGTGCGAAAAGTGGTTTTTCAACACTAACACAAGTGCGAAAAGTGGTTTTTCCACACTAATACAAGTGCAAAAGTGGTTTCCTGCACCAACACAAGTGCGAAAAGTGGTTTTTCAACACTAACACAAGTGCGAAAAGTGGTTTTTCAACACTATCACAAGTGCAAAAAGTGTTTTTCCACACTAATACAAGTGCAAAAGTGGTTTCCTGCACCAACACAAGTGCGAAAAGTGGTTTTTCAACACTAACACAAGTGCAAAAAGTGGTTTTTCAACACTAACACAAGTGCGAAAAGTGTTATTTCCACACTAATACAAGTGCAAAAGTGGTTTCCTGCACCAACACAAGTGCGAAAAGTGGTTTTTCAACACTAACACAAGTGCGAAAAGTGGTTTTTCAACACTAACACAAGTGCGAAAAGTGGTTTTTCAACAATAACACAAGTGCGAAAAGTGTTTTTTCCACACTAATACAAGTGCAAATGTGGTTTCCTGCACCAACACAAGTGCGAAAAGTGGTTTTTCAACACTAACACAAGTGCGAAAAGTGGATTTTCAACACTAGCACAAGTGCGAAAAGTGGTTTTTCAACACTAAAACAAGTGCGAAAAGTTGTTTTTCCACACTAATACAAGTGCAAAAGTGGTTTCCTGCACCAACACAAGTGCGAAAAGTGGTTTTTCAACACTAACACAAGTGCGAAAAGTGGTTTTTCAACACTATCACAAGTGCAAAAAGTGTTTTTCCACACTAATACAAGTGCAAAAGTGGTTTCCTGCACCAACACAAGTGCGAAAAGTGGTTTTTCAACACTAACACAAGTGCGAAAAGTGGTTTTTCAACACTAACACAAGTGCGAAAAGTGTTTTTTCCACACTAATACAAGTGCAAAAGTGGTTTCCTGCACCAACACAAGTGCGAAAAGTGGTTTTTCAACACTAACACAAGTGCGAAAGTGGTTTTTCAACACTAACACAAGTGCGAAAAGTGGTTTTTCAACAATAACACAAGTGCGAAAAGTGTTTTTTCCACACTAATACAAGTGCAAAAGTGGTTTCCTGCACCAACACAAGTGCGAAAAGTGGTTTTTCAACACTAACACAAGTGCGAAAAGTGGATTTTCAACACTAACACAAGTGCGAAAAGTGGTTTTTCAACACTAACACAAGTGCGAAAAGTTGTTTTTCCACACTAATACAAGTGCAAAAGTGGTTTCCTGCACCAACACAAGTGCAAAAAGTGGTTTTTCAACACTAACACAAGTGCGAAAAGTGGTTTTTCAACACTATCACAAGTGCAAAAAGTGTTTTTTCCACACTAATACAAGTGCAAAAGTGGTTTCCTGCACCAACACAAGTGCGAAAAGTGGTTTTTCAACACTAACACAAGTGCGAAAAGTGGTTTTTCAACACTAACACAAGTGCGAAAAGTGGTTTTTCAACACTATCACAAGTGCAAAAAGTGTTTTTTCCACACTAATATAAGTGCAAAAGTGGTTTCCTGCACCAACACAAGTGCAAAAAGTGGTTTTTCAACACTAACACAAGTGCGAAAAGTGGTTTTTCAACACTATCACAAGTGCAAAAAGTGTTTTTTCCACACTAACACAAGTGCGAAAAGTGGTTTTTCAACACTAACACAAGTGCGAAAAGTGGTTTTTCAACACAATCACAAGTGCAAAAAGTGTTTTTTCCGCACTAATACAAGTGCAAAAGTGGTTTCCTGCACCAACACAAGTGTGAAAAGTGGTTTTTCAACACTAACACAAGTGCGAAAAGTGGTTTTTCAACACTATCACAAGTGCAAAAAGTGTTTTTTCCACACTAATACAAGTGCAAAAGTGGTTTTTCAACACTAACACAAGTGCGAAAAGTGGTTTTTCAACACTAACACAAGTGCGAAAAGTGGTTTTTCCACACTAATACAAGTGCAAAAGTGGTTTCCTGCACCAACACAAGTGCGAAAAGTGGTTTTTCAACACTAACACAAGTGCGAAAAGTGGTTTTTCAACACTATCACAAGTGCAAAAAGTGTTTTTCCACACTAATACAAGTGCAAAAGTGGTTTCCTGCACCAACACAAGTGCGAAAAGTGGTTTTTCAACACTAACACAAGTGCGAAAAGTGGTTTTTCAACACTAACACAAGTGCGAAAAGTGTTTTTTCCACACTAATACAAGTGCAAAAGTGGTTTCCTGCACCAACACAAGTGCGAAAAGTGGTTTTTCAACACTAACACAAGTGCGAAAAGTGGTTTTTCAACACTAACACAAGTGCGAAAAGTGGTTTTTCAACAATAACACAAGTGCGAAAAGTGTTTTTTCCACACTAATAAAAGTGCAAAAGTGGTTTCCTGCACCAACACAAGTGCGAAAAGTGGTTTTTCAACACTAACACAAGTGCGAAAAGTGGTTTTTCAACACTAACACAAGTGCGAAAAGTGGTTTTACCACACTAATATAAGTGCAAAAGTGGTTTCCTGCACCAACACAAGTGCGAAAAGTGGTTTTTCAACACTAACACAAGTGCGAAAAGTGGTTTTTCAACACTATCACAAGTGCAAAAAGTGTTTTTTCCACACTAATACAAGTGCAAAAGTGGTTTCCTGCACAAACACAAGTGCGAAAAGTGGTTTTTCAACACTAACACAAGTGCGAAAAGTGGTTTTTCAACACTAACACAAGTGCAAAAAGTGGTTTTTCCACACTAATACAAGTGCAAAAGTGGTTTCCTGCACCAACACAAGTGTGAAAAGTGGTTTTTCAACACTAACACAAGTGCGAAAAGTGGTTTTTCAACACTATCACAAGTGCAAAAAGTGTTTTTTCCACACTAATACAAGTGCAAAAGTGGTTTCCTGCACCAACACAAGTGCGAAAAGTGGTTTTTCAACACTAACACAAGTGCGAAAAGTGGTTTTTCCACACTAATACAAGTGCAAAAGTGGTTTCCTGCACCAACACAAGTGCGAAAAGTGGTTTTTCAACACTAACACAAGTGCGAAAAGTGGTTTTTCAACACTATCACAAGTGCAAAAAGTGTTTTTCCACACTAATACAAGTGCAAAAGTGGTTTCCTGCACCAACACAAGTGCGAAAAGTGGTTTTTCAACACTAACACAAGTGCAAAAAGTGGTTTTTCAACACTAACACAAGTGCGAAAAGTGTTATTTCCACACTAATACAAGTGCAAAAGTGGTTTCCTGCACCAACACAAGTGCGAAAAGTGGTTTTTCAACACTAACACAAGTGCGAAAAGTGGTTTTTCAACACTAACACAAGTGCGAAAAGTGGTTTTTCAACAATAACACAAGTGCGAAAAGTGTTTTTTCCACACTAATACAAGTGCAAATGTGGTTTCCTGCACCAACACAAGTGCGAAAAGTGGTTTTTCAACACTAACACAAGTGCGAAAAGTGGATTTTCAACACTAACACAAGTGCGAAAAGTGGTTTTTCAACACTAAAACAAGTGCGAAAAGTTGTTTTTCCACACTAATACAAGTGCAAAAGTGGTTTCCTGCACCAACACAAGTGCGAAAAGTGGTTTTTCAACACTAACACAAGTGCGAAAAGTGGTTTTTCAACACTATCACAAGTGCAAAAAGTGTTTTTCCACACTAATACAAGTGCAAAAGTGGTTTCCTGCACCAACACAAGTGCGAAAAGTGGTTTTTCAACACTAACACAAGTGCGAAAAGTGGTTTTTCAACACTAACACAAGTGCGAAAAGTGTTTTTTCCACACTAATACAAGTGCAAAAGTGGTTTCCTGCACCAACACAAGTGCGAAAAGTGGTTTTTCAACACTAACACAAGTGCGAAAGTGGTTTTTCAACACTAACACAAGTGCGAAAAGTGGTTTTTCAACAATAACACAAGTGCGAAAAGTGTTTTTTCCACACTAATACAAGTGCAAATGTGGTTTCCTGCACCAACACAAGTGCGAAAAGTGGTTTTTCAACACTAACACAAGTGCGAAAAGTGGATTTTCAACACTAACACAAGTGCGAAAAGTGGTTTTTCAACACTAAAACAAGTGCGAAAAGTTGTTTTTCCACACTAATACAAGTGCAAAAGTGGTTTCCTGCACCAACACAAGTGCGAAAAGTGGTTTTTCAACACTAACACAAGTGCGAAAAGTGGTTTTTCAACACTATCACAAGTGCAAAAAGTGTTTTTCCACACTAATACAAGTGCAAAAGTGGTTTCCTGCACCAACACAAGTGCGAAAAGTGGTTTTTCAACACTAACACAAGTGCGAAAAGTGGTTTTTCAACACTAACACAAGTGCGAAAAGTGTTTTTTCCACACTAATACAAGTGCAAAAGTGGTTTCCTGCACCAACACAAGTGCGAAAAGTGGTTTTTCAACACTAACACAAGTGCGAAAGTGGTTTTTCAACACTAACACAAGCGCGAAAAGTGGTTTTTCAACAATAACACAAGTGCGAAAAGTGTTTTTTCCACACTAATACAAGTGCAAAAGTGGTTTCCTGCACCAACACAAGTGCGAAAAGTGGTTTTTCAACACTAACACAAGTGCGAAAAGTGGATTTTCAACACTAACACAAGTGCGAAAAGTGGTTTTTCAACACTAACACAAGTGCGAAAAGTTGTTTTTCCACACTAATACAAGTGCAAAAGTGGTTTCCTGCACCAACACAAGTGCAAAATGTGGTTTTTCAACACTAACACAAGTGCGAAAAGTGGTTTTTCAACACTATCACAAGTGCAAAAAGTGTTTTTTCCACACTAATACAAGTGCAAAAGTGGTTTCCTGCACCAACACAAGTGCGAAAAGTGGTTTTTCAACACTAACACAAGTGCGAAAAGTGGTTTTTCAACACTAACACAAGTGCGAAAAGTGGTTTTTCAACACTATCACAAGTGCAAAAAGTGTTTTTTCCACACTAATATAAGTGCAAAAGTGGTTTCCTGCACCAACACAAGTGCAAAAAGTGGTTTTTCAACACTAACACAAGTGCGAAAAGTGGTTTTTCAACACTATCACAAGTGCAAAAAGTGTTTTTTCCACACTAACACAAGTGCGAAAAGTGGTTTTTCAACACTAACACAAGTGCGAAAAGTGGTTTTTCAACACAATCACAAGTGCAAAAAGTGTTTTTTCCGCACTAATACAAGTGCAAAAGTGGTTTCCTGCACCAACACAAGTGTGAAAAGTGGTTTTTCAACACTAACACAAGTGCGAAAAGTGGTTTTTCAACACTATCACAAGTGCAAAAAGTGTTTTTTCCACACTATTACAAGTGCAAAAGTGGTTTTTCAACACTAACACAAGTGCGAAAAGTGGTTTTTCAACACTAACACAAGTGCGAAAAGTGGTTTTTCCACACTAATACAAGTGCAAAAGTGGTTTCCTGCACCAACACAAGTGCGAAAAGTGGTTTTTCAACACTAACACAAGTGCGAAAAGTGGTTTTTCAACACTATCACAAGTGCAAAAAGTGTTTTTCCACACTAATACAAGTGCAAAAGTGGTTTCCTGCACCAACACAAGTGCGAAAAGTGGTTTTTCAACACTAACACAAGTGCGAAAAGTGGTTTTTCAACACTAACACAAGTGCGAAAAGTGTTTTTTCCACACTAATACAAGTGCAAAAGTGGTTTCCTGCACCAACACAAGTGCGAAAAGTGGTTTTTCAACACTAACACAAGTGCGAAAAGTGGTTTTTCAACACTAACACAAGTGCGAAAAGTGGTTTTTCAACAATAACACAAGTGCGAAAAGTGTTTTTTCCACACTAATACAAGTGCAAAAGTGGTTTCCTGCACCAACACAAGTGCGAAAAGTGGTTTTTCAACACTAACACAAGTGCGAAAAGTGGATTTTCAACACTAACACAAGTGCGAAAAGTGGTTTTTCCACACTAATACAAGTGCAAAAGTGGTTTCCTGCACCAACACAAGTGCGAAAAGTGGTTTTTCAACACTAACACAAGTGCGAAAAGTGGTTTTTCAACACTATCACAAGTGCAAAAAGTGTTTTTCCACACTAATACAAGTGCAAAAGTGGTTTCCTGCACCAACACAAGTGCGAAAAGTGATTTTTCAACACTAACACAAGTGCGAAAAGTGGTTTTTCAACACTAACACAAGTGCGAAAAGTGTTTTTTCCACACTAATACAAGTGCAAAAGTGGTTTCCTGCACCAACACAAGTGCGAAAAGTGGTTTTTCAACACTAACACAAGTGCGAAAGTGGTTTTTCAACACTAACACAAGTGCGAAAAGTGGTTTTTCAACAATAACACAAGTGCGAAAAGTGTTTTTTCCACACTAATACAAGTGCAAAAGTGGTTTCCTGCACCAACACAAGTGCGAAAAGTGGTTTTTCAACACTAACACAAGTGCGAAAAGTGGATTTTCAACACTAACACAAGTGCGAAAAGTGGTTTTTCAACACTAACACAAGTGCGAAAAGTTGTTTTTCCACACTAATACAAGTGCAAAAGTGGTTTCCTGCACCAACACAAGTGCAAAAAGTGGTTTTTCAACACTAACACAAGTGCGAAAAGTGGTTTTTCAACACTAACACAAGTGCGAAAAGTGGTTTTTCAACACTATCACAAGTGCAAAAAGTGTTTTTTCCACACTAATATAAGTGCAAAAGTGGTTTCCTGCACCAACATAAGTGCGAAAAGTGGTTTTTCAACACTAACACAAGTGCGAAAAGTGGTTTTTTAACACTAACACAAGTGCGAAAAGTGGTTTTTCCACACTAATATAAGTGCAAAAGTGGTTTCCTGCACCAACACAAGTGCGAAAAGTGGTTTTTCAACACTAACACAAGTGGGAAAAGTGGTTTTTCAACACTATCACAAGTGCAAAAAGTGTTTTTTCCACACTAATACAAGTGCAAACGTGGTTTCCTGCACAAACACAAGTGCGAAAAGTGGTTTTTCAACACTAACACAAGTGCGAAAAGTGGTTTTTCAACACTAACACAAGTGCAAAAAGTGGTTTTCCACACTAATACAAGTGCAAAAGTGGTTTCCTGCACCAACACAAGTGCGAAAAGTGGTTTTTCAACACTAACACAAGTGCGAAAAGTGGTTTTTCAACACTATCACAAGTGCAAAAAGTGTTTTTTCCACACTAATACAAGTGCAAAAGTGGTTTCCTGCACCAACACAAGTGCGAAAAGTGGTTTTTCAACACTAACACAAGTGCGAAAAGTGGTTTTTCAACACTAACACAAGTGCGAAAAGTGGTTTTGCCACACTAATACAAGTGCAAAAGTGGTTTCCTGCACCAACACAAGTGCGAAAAGTGGTTTTTCAACACTAACACAAGTGCGAAAAGTGGTTTTTCAACACGAACACAAGTGCGAAAAGTGGTTTTTCAACACTATCACAAGTGCAAAAAGTGTTTTTTCCACACTAATACAAGTGCAAAAGTGGTTTCCTGCACCAACACAAGTGCGAAAAGTGGTTTTTCAACATTAACACAAGTGCGAAAAGTGGTTTTTCAACACTATCACAAGTGCAAAAAGTGTTTTTTCCACACTAATACAAGTGCAAAAGTGGTTTCCTGCACCAACACAATTGCGAAATGTGGTATTTCAACACTAACACAAGTGCGAAAAGTGGTTTTTAAACACTAACACAAGTGCGAAAAGTGGTTTTTCCACACTAATACAAGTGCAAAAGTGGTTTCCTGCACCAACACAAGTGCGAAAAGTGGTTTTTCAACACTAACACAAGTGCGAAAAGTGGTTTTTCAACACTATCACAAGTGCAAAAAGTGTTTTTTCCACACTAATACAAGTGCAAAAGTGGTTTCCTGCACCAACACAAGTGCGAAAAGTGGTTTTTCAACACTAACACAAGTGCGAAAAGTGGTTTTTCAACACTAACACAAGTGCGAAAAGTGGTTTTGCCACACTAATACAAGTGCAAAAGTGGTTTCCTGCACCAACACAAGTGCAAAAAGTGGTTTTTCAACACTAACACAAGTGCGAAAAGTGGTTTTTCAACACTAACACAAGTGCGAAAAGTGGTTTTTCAACACTATCACAAGTGCAAAAAGTGTTTTTTCCACACTAATACAAGTGCAAAAGTGGTTTCCTGCACCAACACAAGTGTGAAAAGTGGTTTTTCAACACTAACACAAGTGCGAAAAGTGGTTTTTCAACACTATCACAAGGGCAAAAAGTGTTTTTTCCACACTAATACAAGTGCAAAAGTGGTTTCCTGCACCAACACAGGTGCGAAAAGTGGTTTTTCAACACTAACACAAGTGCGAAAAGTGGTTTTTCAACACTAACACAAGTGCGAAAAGTGGTTTTTCAACACTAACACAAGTGCGAAAAGTGGTTTTTCCACACTAATACAAGTGCAAAAGTGGTTTCCTGCACCAACACAAGTGCGAAAAGTGGTTTTTCAACACTAACACAAGTGCAAAAAGTGGTTTTTCAACACTAACACAAGTGCGAAAAGTGGTTTTTCAACACTAACACAAGTGCGAAAAGTGTTTTTTCCACACTAATACAAGTGCAAAAGTGGTTTCCTGCACCAACACAAGTGCGAAAAGTGGTTTTTCAACACTAACACAAGTGCGAAAAGTGGTTTTTCAACACTAACACAAGTGCGAAAAGTGGTTTTTCAACACTAACACAAGTGGGAAAAGTGGTTTACCAACACTAATACAAGTGCAAAAGTGGTTTCCTGCACCAACACAAGTGCGAAAAGTGGTTTTTCAACACTAACACAAGTGCGAAAAGTGGTTTTTCAACACTATCACAACTGCAAAAAGTGGTTTTTCCACACTAATACAAGTGCAAAAGTGGTTTCCTGCACCAACACAAGTGCGAAAAGTGGTTTTTCAACACTAACACAAGTGCGAAAAGTGGTTTTTCAACACTAACACAAGTGCGAAAAGTGGTTTTTCAACACTATCACAAGTGCAAAAAGTGTTTTTTCCACATTAATACAAGTGCAAAAGTGGTTTCCTGCACCAACACAAGTGCGAAATGTGGTATTTCAACACTAACACAAGTTCGAAAAGTGGTTTTTAAACACTAACACAAGTGCGAAAAGTGGTTTTTCCACACTAATACAAGTGCAAAAGTGGTTTCCTGCACCAACACAAGTGCGAAAAGTGGTTTTTCAACACTAACACAAGTGCGAAAAGTGGTTTTTCAACACTATCACAAGTGCAAAAAGTGTTTTTTCCATACTAATACAAGTGCAAACGTGGTTTCCTGCACCAACACAAGTGCAAAAAGTGGTTTTTCAACACTAACACAAGTGCGAAAAGTGGATTTTCAACACTAACACAAGTGCGAAAAGTGGTTTTTCAACACTAACACAAGTGCGAAAAGTGGTTTTTCAACAATAACACAAGTGCGAAAAGTGTTTTTTCCACACTAATACAAGTGCAAAAGTGGTTTCCTGCACCAACACAAGTGCGAAAAGTGGTTTTTCAACACTAACACAAGTGCGAAAAGTGGATTTTCAACACTAACACAAGTGCGAAAAGTGGTTTTTCCACACTAATACAAGTGCAAAAGTGGTTTCCTGCACCAACACAAGTGCGAAAAGTGGTTTTTCAACACTAACACAAGTGCGAAAAGTGGTTTTTCAACACTATCACAAGTGCAAAAAGTGTTTTTCCACACTAATACAAGTGCAAAAGTGGTTTCCTGCACCAACACAAGTGCGAAAAGTGGTTTTTCAACACTAACACAAGTGCGAAAAGTGGTTTTTCAACACTAACACAAGTGCGAAAAGTGTTTTTTCCACACTAATACAAGTGCAAAAGTGGTTTCCTGCACCAACACAAGTGCGAAAAGTGGTTTTTCAACACTAACACAAGTGCGAAAGTGGTTTTTCAACACTAACACAAGTGCGAAAAGTGGTTTTTCAACAATAACACAAGTGCGAAAAGTGTTTTTTCCACACTAATACAAGTGCAAAAGTGGTTTCCTGCACCAACACAAGTGCGAAAAGTGGTTTTTCAACACTAACACAAGTGCGAAAAGTGGATTTTCAACACTAACACAAGTGCGAAAAGTGGTTTTTCAACACTAACACAAGTGCGAAAAGTTGTTTTTCCACACTAATACAAGTGCAAAAGTGGTTTCCTGCACCAACACAAGTGCAAAAAGTGGTTTTTCAACACTAACACAAGTGCGAAAAGTGGTTTTTCAACACTATCACAAGTGCAAAAAGTGTTTTTTCCACACTAATACAAGTGCAAAAGTGGTTTCCTGCACCAACACAAGTGCGAAAAGTGGTTTTTCAACACTAACACAAGTGCGAAAAGTGGTTTTTCAACACTATCACAAGTGCAAAAAGAGTTTTTTCCACACTAATACAAGTGCAAAAGTGGTTTCCTGCACCAACACAAGTGCGAAAAGTGGTTTTTCAACACTAACACAAGTGCGAAAAGTGGTTTTTCAACACAATCACAAGTGCAAAAAGTGTTTTTTCCGCACTAATACAAGTGCAAAAGTGGTTTCCTGCACCAACACAAGTGCGAAAAGTGGTTTTTCAACACTAACACAAGTGCGAAAAGTGGTTTTTCAACACTAACACAAGTGCGAAAAGTGGTTTTTCAACACTATCACAAGTGCAAAAAGTGTTTTTTCCACACTAATATAAGTGCAAAAGTGGTTTCCTGCACCAACACAAGTGCAAAAAGTGGTTTTTCAACACTAACACAAGTGCGAAAAGTGGTTTTTCAACACTATCACAAGTGCAAAAAGTGTTTTTTCCACACTAACACAAGTGCGAAAAGTGGTTTTTCAACACTAACACAAGTGCGAAAGGTGGTTTTTCAACACAATCACAAGTGCAAAAAGTGTTTTTTCCGCACTAATACAAGTGCAAAAGTGGTTTCCTGCACCAACACAAGTGTGAAAAGTGGTTTTTCAACACTAACACAAGTGCGAAAAGTGGTTTTTCAACACTATCACAAGTGCAAAAAGTGTTTTTCCACACTAATACAAGTGCAAAAGTGGTTTCCTGCACCAACACAAGTGCGAAAAGTGGTTTTTCAACACTAACACAAGTGCGAAAAGTGGTTTTTCAACACTAACACAAGTGCGAAAAGTGTTTTTTCCACACTAATACAAGTGCAAAAGTGGTTTCCTGCACCAACACAAGTGCGAAAAGTGGTTTTTCAACACTAACACAAGTGCGAAAGTGGTTTTTCAACACTAACACAAGTGCGAAAAGTGGTTTTTCAACAATAACACAAGTGCGAAAAGTGTTTTTTCCACACTAATACAAGTGCAAAAGTGGTTTCCTGCACCAACACAAGTGCGAAAAGTGGTTTTTCAACACTAACACAAGTGCGAAAAGTGGATTTTCAACACTAACACAAGTGCGAAAAGTGGTTTTTCAACACTAACACAAGTGCGAAAAGTTGTTTTTCCACACTAATACAAGTGCAAAAGTGGTTTCCTGCACCAACACAAGTGCAAAAAGTGGTTTTTCAACACTAACACAAGTGCGAAAAGTGGTTTTTCAACACTATCACAAGTGCAAAAAGTGTTTTTTCCACACTAATACAAGTGCAAAAGTGGTTTCCTGCACCAACACAAGTGCGAAAAGTGGTTTTTCAACACTAACACAAGTGCGAAAAGTGGTTTTTCAACACTAACACAAGTGCGAAAAGTGGTTTTTCAACACTATCACAAGTGCAAAAAGTGTTTTTTCCACACTAATACAAGTGCAAAAGTGGTTTCCTGCACCAACACAAGTGCGAAAAGTGGTTTTTCAACACTAACACAAGTGCGAAAAGTGGTTTTTCAACACTATCACAAGTGCAAAAAGTGTTTTTTCCACACTAATACAAGTGCAAAAGTGGTTTCCTGCACCAACACAAGTGCGAAAAGTGGTTTTTCAACACTAACACAAGTGCGAAAAGTGGTTTTTTCAACACTAACACAAGTGCGAAAAGTGGTTTTGCCACACTAATACAAGTGCAAAAGTGGTTTCCTGCACCAACACAAGTGCAAAAAGTGGTTTTTCAACACTAACACAAGTGCGAAAAGTGGTTTTTCAACACTAACACAAGTGCGAAAAGTGGTTTTTCAACACTATCACAAGTGCAAAAAGTGTTTTTTCCACACTAATACAAGTGCAAAAGTGGTTTCCTGCACCAACACAAGTGTGAAAAGTGGTTTTTCAACACTAACACAAGTGCGAAAAGTGGTTTTTCAACACTATCACAAGGGCAAAAAGTGTTTTTTTCCACACTAATACAAGTGCAAAAGTGGTTTCCTGCACCAACACAGGTGCGAAAAGTGGTTTTTCAACACTAACACAAGTGCGAAAAGTGGTTTTTCAACACTAACACAAGTGCGAAAAGTGGTTTTTTCAACACTAACACAAGTGCGAAAAGTGGTTTTTTCCACACTAATACAAGTGCAAAAGTGGTTTCCTGCACCAACACAAGTGCGAAAAGTGGTTTTTCAACACTAACACAAGTGCAAAAAGTGGTTTTTCAACACTAACACAAGTGCGAAAAGTGGTTTTTCAACACTAACACAAGTGCGAAAAGTGTTTTTTTCCACACTAATACAAGTGCAAAAGTGGTTTCCTGCACCAACACAAGTGCGAAAAGTGGTTTTTCAACACTAACACAAGTGCGAAAAGTGGTTTTTCAACACTAACACAAGTGCGAAAAGTGGTTTTTCAACACTAACACAAGTGGGAAAAGTGGTTTACCAACACTAATACAAGTGCAAAACTGGTTTCCTGCACCAACACAAGTGCGAAAAGTGGTTTTTCAACACTAACACAAGTGCGAAAAGTGGTTTTTCAACACTATCACAACTGCAAAAAGTGGTTTTTTCCACACTAATACAAGTGCAAAAGTGGTTTCCTGCACCAACACAAGTGCGAAAAGTGGTTTTTCAACACTAACACAAGTGCGAAAAGTGGTTTTTCAACACTAACACAAGTGCGAAAAGTGGTTTTTCAACACTATCACAAGTGCAAAAAGTGTTTTTTCCACATTAATACAAGTGCAAAAGTGGTTTCCTGCACCAACACAAGTGCGAAATGTGGTATTTCAACACTAACACAAGTTCGAAAAGTGGTTTTTAAACACTAACACAAGTGCGAAAAGTGGTTTTTTCCACACTAATACAAGTGCAAAAGTGGTTTCCTGCACCAACACAAGTGCGAAAAGTGGTTTTTCAACACTAACACAAGTGCGAAAAGTGGTTTTTCAACACTATCACAAGTGCAAAAAGTGTTTTTTCCATACTAATACAAGTGCAAACGTGGTTTCCTGCACCAACACAAGTGCAAAAAGTGGTTTTTCAACACTAACACAAGTGCGAAAAGTGGATTTTCAACACTAACACAAGTGCGAAAAGTGGTTTTTCAACACTAACACAAGTGCGAAAAGTGGTTTTTCAACAATAACACAAGTGCGAAAAGTGTTTTTTCCACACTAATACAAGTGCAAAAGTGGTTTCCTGCACCAACACAAGTGCGAAAAGTGGTTTTTCAACACTAACACAAGTGCGAAAAGTGGATTTTCAACACTAACACAAGTGCGAAAAGTGGTTTTTCCACACTAATACAAGTGCAAAAGTGGTTTCCTGCACCAACACAAGTGCGAAAAGTGGTTTTTCAACACTAACACAAGTGCGAAAAGTGGTTTTTCAACACTATCACAAGTGCAAAAAGTGTTTTTCCACACTAATACAAGTGCAAAAGTGGTTTCCTGCACCAACACAAGTGCGAAAAGTGGTTTTTCAACACTAACACAAGTGCGAAAAGTGGTTTTTCAACACTAACACAAGTGCGAAAAGTGTTTTTTCCACACTAATACAAGTGCAAAAGTGGTTTCCTGCACCAACACAAGTGCGAAAAGTGGTTTTTCAACACTAACACAAGTGCGAAAGTGGTTTTTCAACACTAACACAAGTGCGAAAAGTGGTTTTTCAACAATAACACAAGTGCGAAAAGTGTTTTTTCCACACTAATACAAGTGCAAAAGTGGTTTCCTGCACCAACACAAGTGCGAAAAGTGGTTTTTCAACACTAACACAAGTGCGAAAAGTGGATTTTCAACACTAACACAAGTGCGAAAAGTGGTTTTTCAACACTAACACAAGTGCGAAAAGTTGTTTTTCCACACTAATACAAGTGCAAAAGTGGTTTCCTGCACCAACACAAGTGCAAAAAGTGGTTTTTCAACACTAACACAAGTGCGAAAAGTGGTTTTTCAACACTATCACAAGTGCAAAAAGTGTTTTTTCCACACTAATACAAGTGCAAAAGTGGTTTCCTGCACCAACACAAGTGCGAAAAGTGGTTTTTCAACACTAACACAAGTGCGAAAAGTGGTTTTTCAACACTATCACAAGTGCAAAAAGAGTTTTTTCCACACTAATACAAGTGCAAAAGTGGTTTCCTGCACCAACACAAGTGCGAAAAGTGGTTTTTCAACACTAACACAAGTGCGAAAAGTGGTTTTTCAACACAATCACAAGTGCAAAAAGTGTTTTTTCCGCACTAATACAAGTGCAAAAGTGGTTTCCTGCACCAACACAAGTGCGAAAAGTGGTTTTTCAACACTAACACAAGTGCGAAAAGTGGTTTTTCAACACTAACACAAGTGCGAAAAGTGGTTTTTCAACACTATCACAAGTGCAAAAAGTGTTTTTTCCACACTAATATAAGTGCAAAAGTGGTTTCCTGCACCAACACAAGTGCAAAAAGTGGTTTTTCAACACTAACACAAGTGCGAAAAGTGGTTTTTCAACACTATCACAAGTGCAAAAAGTGTTTTTTCCACACTAACACAAGTGCGAAAAGTGGTTTTTCAACACTAACACAAGTGCGAAAGGTGGTTTTTCAACACAATCACAAGTGCAAAAAGTGTTTTTTCCGCACTAATACAAGTGCAAAAGTGGTTTCCTGCACCAACACAAGTGTGAAAAGTGGTTTTTCAACACTAACACAAGTGCGAAAAGTGGTTTTTCAACACTATCACAAGTGCAAAAAGTGTTTTTCCACACTAATACAAGTGCAAAAGTGGTTTCCTGCACCAACACAAGTGCGAAAAGTGGTTTTTCAACACTAACACAAGTGCGAAAAGTGGTTTTTCAACACTAACACAAGTGCGAAAAGTGTTTTTTCCACACTAATACAAGTGCAAAAGTGGTTTCCTGCACCAACACAAGTGCGAAAAGTGGTTTTTCAACACTAACACAAGTGCGAAAGTGGTTTTTCAACACTAACACAAGTGCGAAAAGTGGTTTTTCAACAATAACACAAGTGCGAAAAGTGTTTTTTCCACACTAATACAAGTGCAAAAGTGGTTTCCTGCACCAACACAAGTGCGAAAAGTGGTTTTTCAACACTAACACAAGTGCGAAAAGTGGATTTTCAACACTAACACAAGTGCGAAAAGTGGTTTTTCAACACTAACACAAGTGCGAAAAGTTGTTTTTCCACACTAATACAAGTGCAAAAGTGGTTTCCTGCACCAACACAAGTGCAAAAAGTGGTTTTTCAACACTAACACAAGTGCGAAAAGTGGTTTTTCAACACTATCACAAGTGCAAAAAGTGTTTTTTCCACACTAATACAAGTGCAAAAGTGGTTTCCTGCACCAACACAAGTGCGAAAAGTGGTTTTTCAACACTAACACAAGTGCGAAAAGTGGTTTTTCAACACTAACACAAGTGCGAAAAGTGGTTTTTCAACACTATCACAAGTGCAAAAAGTGTTTTTTCCACACTAATATAAGTGCAAAAGTGGTTTCCTGCACCAACACAAGTGCAAAAAGTGGTTTTTCAACACTAACACAAGTGCGAAAAGTGGTTTTTCAACACTATCACAAGTGCAAAAAGTGTTTTTTCCACACTAACACAAGTGCGAAAAGTGGTTTTTCAACACTAACACAAGTGCGAAAAGTGGTTTTTCAACACAATCACAAGTGCAAAAAGTGTTTTTTCCGCACTAATACAAGTGCAAAAGTGGTTTCCTGCACCAACACAAGTGTGAAAAGTGGTTTTTCAACACTAACACAAGTGCGAAAAGTGGTTTTTCAACACTATCACAAGTGCAAAAAGTGTTTTTTCCACACTAATACAAGTGCAAAAGTGGTTTTTCAACACTAACACAAGTGCGAAAAGTGGTTTTTCAACACTAACACAAGTGCGAAAAGTGGTTTTTCCACACTAATACAAGTGCAAAAGTGGTTTCCTGCACCAACACAAGTGCGAAAAGTGGTTTTTCAACACTAACACAAGTGCGAAAAGTGGTTTTTCAACACTATCACAAGTGCAAAAAGTGTTTTTCCACACTAATACAAGTGCAAAAGTGGTTTCCTGCACCAACACAAGTGCGAAAAGTGGTTTTTCAACACTAACACAAGTGCGAAAAGTGGTTTTTCAACACTAACACAAGTGCGAAAAGTGTTTTTTCCACACTAATACAAGTGCAAAAGTGGTTTCCTGCACCAACACAAGTGCGAAAAGTGGTTTTTCAACACTAACACAAGTGCGAAAAGTGGTTTTTCAACACTAACACAAGTGCGAAAAGTGGTTTTTCAACAATAACACAAGTGCGAAAAGTGTTTTTTCCACACTAATACAAGTGCAAAAGTGGTTTCCTGCACCAACACAAGTGCGAAAAGTGGTTTTTCAACACTAACACAAGTGCGAAAAGTGGATTTTCAACACTAACACAAGTGCGAAAAGTGGTTTTTCCACACTAATACAAGTGCAAAAGTGGTTTCCTGCACCAACACAAGTGCGAAAAGTGGTTTTTCAACACTAACACAAGTGCGAAAAGTGGTTTTTCAACACTATCACAAGTGCAAAAAGTGTTTTTCCACACTAATACAAGTGCAAAAGTGGTTTCCTGCACCAACACAAGTGCGAAAAGTGGTTTTTCAACACTAACACAAGTGCGAAAAGTGGTTTTTCAACACTAACACAAGTGCGAAAAGTGTTTTTTCCACACTAATACAAGTGCAAAAGTGGTTTCCTGCACCAACACAAGTGCGAAAAGTGGTTTTTCAACACTAACACAAGTGCGAAAGTGGTTTTTCAACACTAACACAAGTGCGAAAAGTGGTTTTTCAACAATAACACAAGTGCGAAAAGTGTTTTTTCCACACTAATACAAGTGCAAAAGTGGTTTCCTGCACCAACACAAGTGCGAAAAGTGGTTTTTCAACACTAACACAAGTGCGAAAAGTGGATTTTCAACACTAACACAAGTGCGAAAAGTGGTTTTTCAACACTAACACAAATGCGAAAAGTTGTTTTTCCACACTAATACAAGTGCAAAAGTGGTTTCCTGCACCAACACAAGTGCAAAAAGTGGTTTTTCAACACTAACACAAGTGCGAAAAGTGGTTTTTCAACACTAACACAAGTGCGAAAAGTGGTTTTTCAACACTATCACAAGTGCAAAAAGTGTTTTTTCCACACTAATATAAGTGCAAAAGTGGTTTCCCGCACCAACATAAGTGCGAAAAGTGGTTTTTCAACACTAACACAAGTGCGAAAAGTGGTTTTTTAACACTAACACAAGTGCGAAAAGTGGTTTTTCCACACTAATATAAGTGCAAAAGTGGTTTCCTGCACCAACACAAGTGCGAAAAGTGGTTTTTCAACACTAACACAAGTGGGAAAAGTGGTTTTTCAACACTATCACAAGTGCAAAAAGTGTTTTTTCCACACTAATACAAGTGCAAACGTGGTTTCCTGCACAAACACAAGTGCGAAAAGTGGTTTTTCAACACTAACACAAGTGCGAAAAGTGGTTTTTCAACACTAACACAAGTGCAAAAAGTGGTTTTCCACACTAATACAAGTGCAAAAGTGGTTTCCTGCACCAACACAAGTGCGAAAAGTGGTTTTTCAACACTAACACAAGTGCGAAAAGTGGTTTTTCAACACTATCACAAGTGCAAAAAGTGTTTTTTCCACACTAATACAAGTGCAAAAGTGGTTTCCTGCACCAACACAAGTGCGAAAAGTGGTTTTTCAACACTAACACAAGTGCGAAAAGTGGTTTTTCAACACTAACACAAGTGCGAAAAGTGGTTTTGCCACACTAATACAAGTGCAAAAGTGGTTTCCTGCACCAACACAAGTGCGAAAAGTGGTTTTTCAACACTAACACAAGTGCGAAAAGTGGTTTTTCAACACGAACACAAGTGCGAAAAGTGGTTTTTCAACACTATCACAAGTGCAAAAAGTGTTTTTTCCACACTAATACAAGTGCAAAAGTGGTTTCCTGCACCAACACAATGGCGAAAAGTGGTTTTTCAACATTAACACAAGTGCGAAAAGTGGTTTTTCAACACTATCACAAGTGCAAAAAGTGTTTTTTCCACACTAATACAAGTGCAAAAGTGGTTTCCTGCACCAACACAATTGCGAAATGTGGTATTTCAACACTAACACAAGTGCGAAAAGTGGTTTTTAAACACTAACACAAGTGCGAAAAGTGGTTTTTCCACACTAATACAAGTGCAAAAGTGGTTTCCTGCACCAACACAAGTGCGAAAAGTGGTTTTTCAACACTAACACAAGTGCGAAAAGTGGTTTTTCAACACTATCACAAGTGCAAAAAGTGTTTTTTCCACACTAATACAAGTGCAAAAGTGGTTTCCTGCACCAACACAAGTGCGAAAAGTGGTTTTTCAACACTAACACAAGTGCGAAAAGTGGTTTTTCAACACTAACACAAGTGCGAAAAGTGGTTTTGCCACACTAATACAAGTGCAAAAGTGGTTTCCTGCACCAACACAAGTGCAAAAAGTGGTTTTTCAACACTAACACAAGTGCGAAAAGTGGTTTTTCAACACTAACACAAGTGCGAAAAGTGGTTTTTCAACACTATCACAAGTGCAAAAAGTGTTTTTTCCACACTAATACAAGTGCAAAAGTGGTTTCCTGCACCAACACAAGTGTGAAAAGTGGTTTTTCAACACTAACACAAGTGCGAAAAGTGGTTTTTCAACACTATCACAAGGGCAAAAAGTGTTTTTTCCACACTAATACAAGTGCAAAAGTGGTTTCCTGCACCAACACAGGTGCGAAAAGTGGTTTTTCAACACTAACACAAGTGCGAAAAGTGGTTTTTCAACACTAACACAAGTGCGAAAAGTGGTTTTTCAACACTAACACAAGTGCGAAATGTGGTTTTTCCACACTAATACAAGTGCAAAAGTGGTTTCCTGCACCAACACAAGTGCGAAAAGTGGTTTTTCAACACTAACACAAGTGCAAAAAGTGGTTTTTCAACACTAACACAAGTGCGAAAAGTGGTTTTTCAACACTAACACAAGTGCGAAAAGTGTTTTTTCCACACTAATACAAGTGCAAAAGTGGTTTCCTGCACCAACACAAGTGCGAAAAGTGGTTTTTCAACACTAACACAAGTGCGAAAAGTGGTTTTTCAACACTAACACAAGTGCGAAAAGTGGTTTTTCAACACTAACACAAGTGGGAAAAGTGGTTTACCAACACTAATACAAGTGCAAAAGTGGTTTCCTGCACCAACACAAGTGCGAAAAGTGGTTTTTCAACACTAACACAAGTGCGAAAAGTGGTTTTTCAACACTATCACAACTGCAAAAAGTGGTTTTTCCACACTAATACAAGTGCAAAAGTGGTTTCCTGCACCAACACAAGTGCGAAAAGTGGTTTTTCAACACTAACACAAGTGCGAAAAGTGGTTTTTCAACACTAACACAAGTGCGAAAAGTGGTTTTTCAACACTATCACAAGTGCAAAAAGTGTTTTTTCCACATTAATACAAGTGCAAAAGTGGTTTCCTGCACCAACACAAGTGCGAAATGTGGTATTTCAACACTAACACAAGTTCGAAAAGTGGTTTTTAAACACTAACACAAGTGCGAAAAGTGGTTTTTCCACACTAATACAAGTGCAAAAGTGGTTTCCTGCACCAACACAAGTGCGAAAAGTGGTTTTTCAACACTAACACAAGTGCGAAAAGTGGTTTTTCAACACTATCACAAGTGCAAAAAGTGTTTTTTCCATACTAATACAAGTGCAAACGTGGTTTCCTGCACCAACACAAGTGCAAAAAGTGGTTTTTCAACACTAACACAAGTGCGAAAAGTGGATTTTCAACACTAACACAAGTGCGAAAAGTGGTTTTTCAACACTAACACAAGTGCGAAAAGTGGTTTTTCAACAATAACACAAGTGCGAAAAGTGTTTTTTCCACACTAATACAAGTGCAAAAGTGGTTTCCTGCACCAACACAAGTGCGAAAAGTGGTTTTTCAACACTAACACAAGTGCGAAAAGTGGATTTTCAACACTAACACAAGTGCGAAAAGTGGTTTTTCCACACTAATACAAGTGCAAAAGTGGTTTCCTGCACCAACACAAGTGCGAAAAGTGGTTTTTCAACACTAACACAAGTGCGAAAAGTGGTTTTTCAACACTATCACAAGTGCAAAAAGTGTTTTTCCACACTAATACAAGTGCAAAAGTGGTTTCCTGCACCAACACAAGTGCGAAAAGTGGTTTTTCAACACTAACACAAGTGCGAAAAGTGGTTTTTCAACACTAACACAAGTGCGAAAAGTGTTTTTTCCACACTAATACAAGTGCAAAAGTGGTTTCCTGCACCAACACAAGTGCGAAAAGTGGTTTTTCAACACTAACACAAGTGCGAAAGTGGTTTTTCAACACTAACACAAGTGCGAAAAGTGGTTTTTCAACAATAACACAAGTGCGAAAAGTGTTTTTTCCACACTAATACAAGTGCAAAAGTGGTTTCCTGCACCAACACAAGTGCGAAAAGTGGTTTTTCAACACTAACACAAGTGCGAAAAGTGGATTTTCAACACTAACACAAGTGCGAAAAGTGGTTTTTCAACACTAACACAAGTGCGAAAAGTTGTTTTTCCACACTAATACAAGTGCAAAAGTGGTTTCCTGCACCAACACAAGTGCAAAAAGTGGTTTTTCAACACTAACACAAGTGCGAAAAGTGGTTTTTCAACACTATCACAAGTGCAAAAAGTGTTTTTTCCACACTAATACAAGTGCAAAAGTGGTTTCCTGCACCAACACAAGTGCGAAAAGTGGTTTTTCAACACTAACACAAGTGCGAAAAGTGGTTTTTCAACACTATCACAAGTGCAAAAAGAGTTTTTTCCACACTAATACAAGTGCAAAAGTGGTTTCCTGCACCAACACAAGTGCGAAAAGTGGTTTTTCAACACTAACACAAGTGCGAAAAGTGGTTTTTCAACACTATCACAAGTGCAAAAAGTGTTTTTTCCACACTAATACAAGTGCAAAAGTGGTTTCCTGCACCAACACAAGTGTGAAAAGTGGTTTTTCAACACTAACACAAGTGCGAAAAGTGGTTTTTCAACACTATCACAAGGGCAAAAAGTGTTTTTTCCACACTAATACAAGTGCAAAAGTGGTTTCCTGCACCAACACAGGTGCGAAAAGTGGTTTTTCAACACTAACACAAGTGCGAAAAGTGGTTTTTCAACACTAACACAAGTGCGAAAAGTGGTTTTTCAACACTAACACAAGTGCGAAAAGTGGTTTTTCCACACTAATACAAGTGCAAAAGTGGTTTCCTGCACCAACACAAGTGCGAAAAGTGGTTTTTCAACACTAACACAAGTGCAAAAAGTGGTTTTTCAACACTAACACAAGTGCGCAAAGTGGTTTTTCAACACTAACACAAGTGCGAAAAGTGTTTTTTCCACACTAATACAAGTGCAAAAGTGGTTTCCTGCACCAACACAAGTGCGAAAAGTGGTTTTTCAACACTAACACAAGTGCGAAAAGTGGTTTTTCAACACTAACACAAGTGCGAAAAGTGGTTTTTCAACACTAACACAAGTGGGAAAAGTGGTTTACCAACACTAATACAAGTGCAAAAGTGGTTTCCTGCACCAACACAAGTGCGAAAAGTGGTTTTTCAACACTAACACAAGTGCGAAAAGTGGTTTTTCAACACTATCACAACTGCAAAAAGTGGTTTTTCCACACTAATACAAGTGCAAAAGTGGTTTCCTGCACCAACACAAGTGCGAAAAGTGGTTTTTCAACACTAACACAAGTGCGAAAAGTGGTTTTTCAACACTAACACAAGTGCGAAAAGTGGTTTTTCAACACTATCACAAGTGCAAAAAGTGTTTTTTCCACATTAATACAAGTGCAAAAAGTGTTTTTTCCATACTAATACAAGTGCAAACGTGGTTTCCTGCACCAACACAAGTGCAAAAAGTGGTTTCCTGCACCAACACAAGTGCGAAAAGTGGTTTTTCAACACTAACACAAGTGCGAAAAGTGGTTTTTCAACACTAACACAAGTGCGAAAAGTGGTTTTTCAACACTAACACAAGTGCGAAAAGTGGTTTTTCAACACTATCACAAGTGCAAAAAGTGTTTTTTCCACATTAATACAAGTGCAAAAAGTGTTTTTTCCATACTAATACAAGTGCAAACGTGGTTTCCTGCACCAACACAAGTGCAAAAGTGGTTTCCTGCACCAACACAAGTGCGAAAAGTGGTTTTTCAACACTAACACAAGTGCGAAAAGTGGTTTTTCAACACTAACACAAGTGCGAAAAGTGGTTTTTCAACACTAACACAAGTGCGAAAAGTGGTTTTTCAACACTATCACAAGTGCAAAAAGTGTTTTTTCCATACTAATACAAGTGCAAACGTGGTTTCCTGCACCAACACAAGTGCAAAAAGTGGTTTTTCAACACTAACACAAGTGCGAAAAGTGGATTTTCAACACTAACACAAGTGCGAAAAGTGGTTTTTCAACACTAACACAAGTGCGAAAAGTGGTTTTTCAACAATAACACAAGTGCGAAAAGTGTTTTTTCCACACTAATACAAGTGCAAAAGTGGTTTCCTGCACCAACACAAGTGCGAAAAGTGGTTTTTCAACACTAACACAAGTGCGAAAAGTGGATTTTCAACACTAACACAAGTGCGAAAAGTGGTTTTTCCACACTAATACAAGTGCAAAAGTGGTTTCCTGCACCAACACAAGTGCGAAAAGTGGTTTTTCAACACTAACACAAGTGCGAAAAGTGGTTTTTCAACACTATCACAAGTGCAAAAAGTGTTTTTCCACACTAATACAAGTGCAAAAGTGGTTTCCTGCACCAACACAAGTGCGAAAAGTGGTTTTTCAACACTAACACAAGTGCGAAAAGTGGTTTTTCAACACTAACACAAGTGCGAAAAGTGTTTTTTCCACACTAATACAAGTGCAAAAGTGGTTTCCTGCACCAACACAAGTGCGAAAAGTGGTTTTTTCAACACTAACACAAGTGCGAAAGTGGTTTTTCAACACTAACACAAGTGCGAAAAGTGGTTTTTCAACAATAACACAAGTGCGAAAAGTGTTTTTTCCACACTAATACAAGTGCAAAAGTGGTTTCCTGCACCAACACAAGTGCGAAAAGTGGTTTTTCAACACTAACACAAGTGCGAAAAGTGGATTTTCAACACTAACACAAGTGCGAAAAGTGGTTTTTCAACACTAACACAAGTGCGAAAAGTTGTTTTTCCACACTAATACAAGTGCAAAAGTGGTTTCCTGCACCAACACAAGTGCAAAAAGTGGTTTTTCAACACTAACACAAGTGCGAAAAGTGGTTTTTCAACACTATCACAAGTGCAAAAAGTGTTTTTTCCACACTAATACAAGTGCAAAAGTGGTTTCCTGCACCAACACAAGTGCGAAAAGTGGTTTTTCAACACTAACACAAGTGCGAAAAGTGGTTTTTCAACACTATCACAAGTGCAAAAAGAGTTTTTTCCACACTAATACAAGTGCAAAAGTGGTTTCCTGCACCAACACAAGTGCGAAAAGTGGTTTTTCAACACTAACACAAGTGCGAAAAGTGGTTTTTCAACACAATCACAAGTGCAAAAAGTGTTTTTTCCGCACTAATACAAGTGCAAAAGTGGTTTCCTGCACCAACACAAGTGCGAAAAGTGGTTTTTCAACACTAACACAAGTGCGAAAAGTGGTTTTTCAACACTAACACAAGTGCGAAAAGTGGTTTTTCAACACTATCACAAGTGCAAAAAGTGTTTTTTCCACACTAATATAAGTGCAAAAGTGGTTTCCTGCACCAACACAAGTGCAAAAAGTGGTTTTTCAACACTAACACAAGTGCGAAAAGTGGTTTTTCAACACTATCACAAGTGCAAAAAGTGTTTTTTCCACACTAACACAAGTGCGAAAAGTGGTTTTTCAACACTAACACAAGTGCGAAAAGTGGTTTTTCAACACAATCACAAGTGCAAAAAGTGTTTTTTCCGCACTAATACAAGTGCAAAAGTGGTTTCCTGCACCAACACAAGTGTGAAAAGTGGTTTTTCAACACTAACACAAGTGCGAAAAGTGGTTTTTCAACACTATCACAAGTGCAAAAAGTGTTTTTTCCACACTAATACAAGTGCAAAAGTGGTTTTTCAACACTAACACAAGTGCGAAAAGTGGTTTTTCCACACTAATACAAGTGCAAAAGTGGTTTCCTGCACCAACACAAGTGCGAAAAGTGGTTTTTCAACACTAACACAAGTGCGAAAAGTGGTTTTTCAACACTATCACAAGTGCAAAAAGTGTTTTTCCACACTAATACAAGTGCAAAAGTGGTTTCCTGCACCAACACAAGTGCGAAAAGTGGTTTTTCAACACTAACACAAGTGCGAAAAGTGGTTTTTCAACACTAACACAAGTGCGAAAAGTGTTTTTTCCACACTAATACAAGTGCAAAAGTGGTTTCCTGCACCAACACAAGTGCGAAAAGTGGTTTTTCAACACTAACACAAGTGCGAAAAGTGGTTTTTCAACACTAACACAAGTGCGAAAAGTGGTTTTTCAACAATAACACAAGTGCGAAAAGTGTTTTTTCCACACTAATACAAGTGCAAAAGTGGTTTCCTGCACCAACACAAGTGCGAAAAGTGGTTTTTCAACACTAACACAAGTGCGAAAAGTGGATTTTCAACACTAACACAAGTGCGAAAAGTGGTTTTTCAACACTAACACAAGTGCGAAAAGTTGTTTTTCCACACTAATACAAGTGCAAAAGTGGTTTCCTGCACCAACACAAGTGCAAAAAGTGGTTTTTCAACACTAACACAAGTGCGAAAAGTGGTTTTTCAACACTATCACAAGTGCAAAAAGTGTTTTTTCCACACTAATACAAGTGCAAAAGTGGTTTCCTGCACCAACACAAGCGCGAAAAGTGGTTTTTCAACACTAACACAAGTGCGAAAAGTGGTTTTTCAACACTATCACAAGTGCAAAAAGAGTTTTTTCCACACTAATACAAGTGCAAAAGTGGTTTCCTGCACCAACACAAGTGCGAAAAGTGGTTTTTCAACACTAACACAAGTGCGAAAAGTGGTTTTTCAACACAATCACAAGTGCAAAAAGTGTTTTTTCCGCACTAATACAAGTGCAAAAGTGGTTTCCTGCACCAACACAAGTGCGAAAAGTGGTTTTTCAACACTAACACAAGTGCGAAAAGTGGTTTTTCAACACTAACACAAGTGCGAAAAGTGGTTTTTCAACACTATCACAAGTGCAAAAAGTGTTTTTTCCACACTAATATAAGTGCAAAAGTGGTTTCCTGCACCAACATAAGTGCGAAAAGTGGTTTTTCAACACTAACACAAGTGCGAAAAGTGGTTTTTTAACACTAACACAAGTGCGAAAAGTGGTTTTTCCACACTAATATAAGTGCAAAAGTGGTTTCCTGCACCAACACAAGTGCGAAAAGTGGTTTTTCAACACTAACACAAGTGCGAAAAGTGGTTTTTCAACACTATCACAAGTGCAAAAAGTGTTTTTTCCACACTAATACAAGTGCAAACGTGGTTTCCTGCACAAACACAAGTGCGAAAAGTGGTTTTTCAACACTAACACAAGTGCGAAAAGTGGTTTTTCAACACTAGCACAAGTGCAAAAAGTGGTTTTTCCACACTAATACAAGTGCAAAAGTGGTTTCCTGCACCAACACAAGTGCGAAAAGTGGTTTTTCAACACTAACACAAGTGCGAAAAGTGGTTTTTCAACACTATCACAAGTGCAAAAAGTGTTTTTTCCACACTAATACAAGTGCAAAAGTGGTTTCCTGCACCAACACAAGTGCGAAAAGTGGTTTTTCAACACTAACACAAGTGCGAAAAGTGGTTTTTCAACACTAACACAAGTGCGAAAAGTGGTTTTGCCACACTAATACAAGTGCAAAAGTGGTTTCCTGCACCAACACAAGTGCGAAAAGTGGTTTTTCAACACTAACACAAGTGCGAAAAGTGGTTTTTCAACACGAACACAAGTGCGAAAAGTGGTTTTTCAACACTATCACAAGTGCAAAAAGTGTTTTTTCCACACTAATACAAGTGCAAAAGTGGTTTCCTGCACCAACACAAGTGCGAAAAGTGGTTTTTCAACATTAACACAAGTGCGAAAAGTGGTTTTTCAACACTATCACAAGTGCAAAAAGTGTTTTTTCCACACTAATACAAGTGCAAAAGTGGTTTCCTGCACCAACACAATTGCGAAATGTGGTATTTCAACACTAACACAAGTGCGAAAAGTGGTTTTTAAACACTAACACAAGTGCGAAAAGTGGTTTTTCCACACTAATACAAGTGCAAAAGTGGTTTCCTGCACCAACACAAGTGCGAAAAGTGGTTTTTCAACACTAACACAAGTGCGAAAAGTGGTTTTTCAACACTATCACAAGTGCAAAAAGTGTTTTTTCCACACTAATACAAGTGCAAAAGTGGTTTCCTGCACCAACACAAGTGCGAAAAGTGGTTTTTCAACACTAACACAAGTGCGAAAAGTGGTTTTTCAACACTAACACAAGTGCGAAAAGTGGTTTTGCCACACTAATACAAGTGCAAAAGTGGTTTCCTGCACCAACACAAGTGCAAAAAGTGGTTTTTCAACACTAACACAAGTGCGAAAAGTGGTTTTTCAACACTAACACAAGTGCGAAAAGTGGTTTTTCAACACTATCACAAGTGCAAAAAGTGTTTTTTCCACACTAATACAAGTGCAAAAGTGGTTTCCTGCACCAACACAAGTGTGAAAAGTGGTTTTTCAACACTAACACAAGTGCGAAAAGTGGTTTTTCAACACTAACACAAGTGCGAAAAGTGGTTTTTCAACACTATCACAAGTGCAAAAAGTGTTTTTTCCACATTAATACAAGTGCAAAAGTGGTTTCCTGCACCAACACAAGTGCGAAATGTGGTATTTCAACACTAACACAAGTTCGAAAAGTGGTTTTTAAACACTAACACAAGTGCGAAAAGTGGTTTTTCCACACTAATACAAGTGCAAAAGTGGTTTCCTGCACCAACACAAGTGCGAAAAGTGGTTTTTCAACACTAACACAAGTGCGAAAAGTGGTTTTTCAACACTATCACAAGTGCAAAAAGTGTTTTTTCCATACTAATACAAGTGCAAACGTGGTTTCCTGCACCAACACAAGTGCAAAAAGTGGTTTTTCAACACTAACACAAGTGCGAAAAGTGGATTTTCAACACTAACACAAGTGCGAAAAGTGGTTTTTCAACACTAACACAAGTGCGAAAAGTGGTTTTTCAACAATAACACAAGTGCGAAAAGTGTTTTTTCCACACTAATACAAGTGCAAAAGTGGTTTCCTGCACCAACACAAGTGCGAAAAGTGGTTTTTCAACACTAACACAAGTGCGAAAAGTGGATTTTCAACACTAACACAAGTGCGAAAAGTGGTTTTTCCACACTAATACAAGTGCAAAAGTGGTTTCCTGCACCAACACAAGTGCGAAAAGTGGTTTTTCAACACTAACACAAGTGCGAAAAGTGGTTTTTCAACACTATCACAAGTGCAAAAAGTGTTTTTCCACACTAATACAAGTGCAAAAGTGGTTTCCTGCACCAACACAAGTGCGAAAAGTGGTTTTTCAACACTAACACAAGTGCGAAAAGTGGTTTTTCAACACTAACACAAGTGCGAAAAGTGTTTTTTCCACACTAATACAAGTGCAAAAGTGGTTTCCTGCACCAACACAAGTGCGAAAAGTGGTTTTTCAACACTAACACAAGTGCGAAAGTGGTTTTTCAACACTAACACAAGTGCGAAAAGTGGTTTTTCAACAATAACACAAGTGCGAAAAGTGTTTTTTCCACACTAATACAAGTGCAAAAGTGGTTTCCTGCACCAACACAAGTGCGAAAAGTGGTTTTTCAACACTAACACAAGTGCGAAAAGTGGATTTTCAACACTAACACAAGTGCGAAAAGTGGTTTTTCAACACTAACACAAGTGCGAAAAGTTGTTTTTCCACACTAATACAAGTGCAAAAGTGGTTTCCTGCACCAACACAAGTGCAAAAAGTGGTTTTTCAACACTAACACAAGTGCGAAAAGTGGTTTTTCAACACTATCACAAGTGCAAAAAGTGTTTTTTCCACACTAATACAAGTGCAAAAGTGGTTTCCTGCACCAACACAAGTGCGAAAAGTGGTTTTTCAACACTAACACAAGTGCGAAAAGTGGTTTTTCAACACTATCACAAGTGCAAAAAGAGTTTTTTCCACACTAATACAAGTGCAAAAGTGGTTTCCTGCACCAACACAAGTGCGAAAAGTGGTTTTTCAACACTAACACAAGTGCGAAAAGTGGTTTTTCAACACAATCACAAGTGCAAAAAGTGTTTTTTCCGCACTAATACAAGTGCAAAAGTGGTTTCCTGCACCAACACAAGTGCGAAAAGTGGTTTTTCAACACTAACACAAGTGCGAAAAGTGGTTTTTCAACACTAACACAAGTGCGAAAAGTGGTTTTTCAACACTATCACAAGTGCAAAAAGTGTTTTTTCCACACTAATATAAGTGCAAAAGTGGTTTCCTGCACCAACACAAGTGCAAAAAGTGGTTTTTCAACACTAACACAAGTGCGAAAAGTGGTTTTTCAACACTATCACAAGTGCAAAAAGTGTTTTTTCCACACTAACACAAGTGCGAAAAGTGGTTTTTCAACACTAACACAAGTGCGAAAAGTGGTTTTTCAACACAATCACAAGTGCAAAAAGTGTTTTTTCCGCACTAATACAAGTGCAAAAGTGGTTTCCTGCACCAACACAAGTGTGAAAAGTGGTTTTTCAACACTAACACAAGTGCGAAAAGTGGTTTTTCAACACTATCACAAGTGCAAAAAGTGTTTTTTCCACACTAATACAAGTGCAAAAGTGGTTTTTCAACACTAACACAAGTGCGAAAAGTGGTTTTTCAACACTAACACAAGTGCGAAAAGTGGTTTTTCCACACTAATACAAGTGCAAAAGTGGTTTCCTGCACCAACACAAGTGCGAAAAGTGGTTTTTCAACACTAACACAAGTGCGAAAAGTGGTTTTTCAACACTATCACAAGTGCAAAAAGTGTTTTTCCACACTAATACAAGTGCAAAAGTGGTTTCCTGCACCAACACAAGTGCGAAAAGTGGTTTTTCAACACTAACACAAGTGCGAAAAGTGGTTTTTCAACACTAACACAAGTGCGAAAAGTGTTTTTTCCACACTAATACAAGTGCAAAAGTGGTTTCCTGCACCAACACAAGTGCAAAAAGTGGTTTTTCAACACTAACACAAGTGCGAAAAGTGGTTTTTCAACACTATCACAAGTGCAAAAAGTGTTTTTTCCACACTAATACAAGTGCAAAAGTGGTTTCCTGCACCAACACAAGTGCGAAAAGTGGTTTTTCAACAATAACACAAGTGCGAAAAGTGTTTTTTCCACACTAATACAAGTGCAAAAGTGGTTTCCTGCACCAACACAAGTGCGAAAAGTGGTTTTTCAACACTAACACAAGTGCGAAAAGTGGATTTTCAACACTAACACAAGTGCGAAAAGTGGTTTTTCAACACTAACACAAGTGCGAAAAGTTGTTTTTCCACACTAATACAAGTGCAAAAGTGGTTTCCTGCACCAACACAAGTGCAAAAAGTGGTTTTTCAACACTAACACAAGTGCGAAAAGTGGTTTTTCAACACTATCACAAGTGCAAAAAGTGTTTTTTCCACACTAATACAAGTGCAAAAGTGGTTTCCTGCACCAACACAAGTGCGAAAAGTGGTTTTTCAACACTAACACAAGTGCGAAAAGTGGTTTTTCAACACTATCACAAGTGCAAAAAGAGTTTTTTCCACACTAATACAAGTGCAAAAGTGGTTTCCTGCACCAACACAAGTGCGAAAAGTGGTTTTTCAACACTAACACAAGTGCGAAAAGTGGTTTTTCAACACAATCACAAGTGCAAAAAGTGTTTTTTCCGCACTAATACAAGTGCAAAAGTGGTTTCCTGCACCAACACAAGTGCGAAAAGTGGTTTTTCAACACTAACACAAGTGCGAAAAGTGGTTTTTCAACACTAACACAAGTGCGAAAAGTGGTTTTTCAACACTAACACAAGTGCGAAAAGTGGTTTTTCAACACTAACACAAGTGCGAAAAGTGGTTTTTCAACACTAACACAAGTGCGAAAAGTGGTTTTTCAACACTATCACAAGTGCGAAAAGTGTTTTTTCCACACTAATACAAGTGCAAAAGTGGTTTCCTGCACCAACACAAGTGCAAAAAGTGGTTTTTCAACACTAACACAAGTGCGAAAAGTGGTTTTTCAACACTATCACAAGTGCAAAAAGTGTTTTTTCCACACTAATACAAGTGCAAAAGTGGTTTCCTGCACCAACACAAGTGCGAAAAGTGGTTTTTCAACAATAACACAAGTGCGAAAAGTGTTTTTTCCACACTAATACAAGTGCAAAAGTGGTTTCCTGCACCAACACAAGTGCGAAAAGTGGTTTTTCAACACTAACACAAGTGCGAAAAGTGGATTTTCAACACTAACACAAGTGCGAAAAGTGGTTTTTCAACACTAACACAAGTGCGAAAAGTTGTTTTTCCACACTAATACAAGTGCAAAAGTGGTTTCCTGCACCAACACAAGTGCAAAAAGTGGTTTTTCAACACTAACACAAGTGCGAAAAGTGGTTTTTCAACACTATCACAAGTGCAAAAAGTGTTTTTTCCACACTAATACAAGTGCAAAAGTGGTTTCCTGCACCAACACAAGTGCGAAAAGTGGTTTTTCAACACTAACACAAGTGCGAAAAGTGGTTTTTCAACACTATCACAAGTGCAAAAAGAGTTTTTTCCACACTAATACAAGTGCAAAAGTGGTTTCCTGCACCAACACAAGTGCGAAAAGTGGTTTTTCAACACTAACACAAGTGCGAAAAGTGGTTTTTCAACACAATCACAAGTGCAAAAAGTGTTTTTTCCGCACTAATACAAGTGCAAAAGTGGTTTCCTGCACCAACACAAGTGCGAAAAGTGGTTTTTCAATACTAACACAAGTGCGAAAAGTGGTTTTTCAACACTAACACAAGTGCGAAAAGTGGTTTTTCAACACTATCACAAGTGCAAAAAGTGTTTTTTCCACACTAATATAAGTGCAAAAGTGGTTTCCTGCACCAACACAAGTGCAAAAAGTGGTTTTTCAACACTAACACAAGTGCGAAAAGTGGTTTTTCAACACTATCACAAGTGCAAAAAGTGTTTTTTCCACACTAACACAAGTGCGAAAAGTGGTTTTTCAACACTAACACAAGTGCGAAAGGTGGTTTTTCAACACAATCACAAGTGCAAAAAGTGTTTTTTCCGCACTAATACAAGTGCAAAAGTGGTTTCCTGCACCAACACAAGTGTGAAAAGTGGTTTTTCAACACTAACACAAGTGCGAAAAGTGGTTTTTCAACACTATCACAAGTGCAAAAAGTGTTTTTCCACACTAATACAAGTGCAAAAGTGGTTTCCTGCACCAACACAAGTGCGAAAAGTGGTTTTTCAACACTAACACAAGTGCGAAAAGTGGTTTTTCAACACTAACACAAGTGCGAAAAGTGTTTTTTCCACACTAATACAAGTGCAAAAGTGGTTTCCTGCACCAACACAAGTGCGAAAAGTGGTTTTTCAACACTAACACAAGTGCGAAAGTGGTTTTTCAACACTAACACAAGTGCGAAAAGTGGTTTTTCAACAATAACACAAGTGCGAAAAGTGTTTTTTCCACACTAATACAAGTGCAAAAGTGGTTTCCTGCACCAACACAAGTGCGAAAAGTGGTTTTTCAACACTAACACAAGTGCGAAAAGTGGATTTTCAACACTAACACAAGTGCGAAAAGTGGTTTTTCAACACTAACACAAGTGCGAAAAGTTGTTTTTCCACACTAATACAAGTGCAAAAGTGGTTTCCTGCACCAACACAAGTGCAAAAAGTGGTTTTTCAACACTAACACAAGTGCGAAAAGTGGTTTTTCAACACTATCACAAGTGCAAAAAGTGTTTTTTCCACACTAATACAAGTGCAAAAGTGGTTTCCTGCACCAACACAAGTGCGAAAAGTGGTTTTTCAACACTAACACAAGTGCGAAAAGTGGTTTTTCAACACTAACACAAGTGCGAAAAGTGGTTTTTCAACACTATCACAAGTGCAAAAAGTGTTTTTTCCACACTAATACAAGTGCAAAAGTGGTTTCCTGCACCAACACAAGTGCGAAAAGTGGTTTTTCAACACTAACACAAGTGCGAAAAGTGGTTTTTCAACACTATCACAAGTGCAAAAAGTGTTTTTTCCACACTAATACAAGTGCAAAAGTGGTTTCCTGCACCAACACAAGTGCGAAAAGTGGTTTTTCAACACTAACACAAGTGCGAAAAGTGGTTTTTCAACACTAACACAAGTGCGAAAAGTGGTTTTGCCACACTAATACAAGTGCAAAAGTGGTTTCCTGCACCAACACAAGTGCAAAAAGTGGTTTTTCAACACTAACACAAGTGCGAAAAGTGGTTTTTCAACACTAACACAAGTGCGAAAAGTGGTTTTTCAACACTATCACAAGTGCAAAAAGTGTTTTTTCCACACTAATACAAGTGCAAAAGTGGTTTCCTGCACCAACACAAGTGTGAAAAGTGGTTTTTCAACACTAACACAAGTGCGAAAAGTGGTTTTTCAACACTATCACAAGGGCAAAAAGTGTTTTTTCCACACTAATACAAGTGCAAAAGTGGTTTCCTGCACCAACACAGGTGCGAAAAGTGGTTTTTCAACACTAACACAAGTGCGAAAAGTGGTTTTTCAACACTAACACAAGTGCGAAAAGTGGTTTTTCAACACTAACACAAGTGCGAAAAGTGGTTTTTCCACACTAATACAAGTGCAAAAGTGGTTTCCTGCACCAACACAAGTGCGAAAAGTGGTTTTTCAACACTAACACAAGTGCAAAAAGTGGTTTTTCAACACTAACACAAGTGCGAAAAGTGGTTTTTCAACACTAACACAAGTGCGAAAAGTGTTTTTTCCACACTAATACAAGTGCAAAAGTGGTTTCCTGCACCAACACAAGTGCGAAAAGTGGTTTTTCAACACTAACACAAGTGCGAAAAGTGGTTTTTCAACACTAACACAAGTGCGAAAAGTGGTTTTTCAACACTAACACAAGTGGGAAAAGTGGTTTACCAACACTAATACAAGTGCAAAAGTGGTTTCCTGCACCAACACAAGTGCGAAAAGTGGTTTTTCAACACTAACACAAGTGCGAAAAGTGGTTTTTCAACACTATCACAACTGCAAAAAGTGGTTTTTCCACACTAATACAAGTGCAAAAGTGGTTTCCTGCACCAACACAAGTGCGAAAAGTGGTTTTTCAACACTAACACAAGTGCGAAAAGTGGTTTTTCAACACTAACACAAGTGCGAAAAGTGGTTTTTCAACACTATCACAAGTGCAAAAAGTGTTTTTTCCACATTAATACAAGTGCAAAAGTGGTTTCCTGCACCAACACAAGTGCGAAATGTGGTATTTCAACACTAACACAAGTTCGAAAAGTGGTTTTTAAACACTAACACAAGTGCGAAAAGTGGTTTTTTCCACACTAATACAAGTGCAAAAGTGGTTTCCTGCACCAACACAAGTGCGAAAAGTGGTTTTTCAACACTAACACAAGTGCGAAAAGTGGTTTTTCAACACTATCACAAGTGCAAAAAGTGTTTTTTCCATACTAATACAAGTGCAAACGTGGTTTCCTGCACCAACACAAGTGCAAAAAGTGGTTTTTCAACACTAACACAAGTGCGAAAAGTGGATTTTCAACACTAACACAAGTGCGAAAAGTGGTTTTTCAACACTAACACAAGTGCGAAAAGTGGTTTTTCAACAATAACACAAGTGCGAAAAGTGTTTTTTCCACACTAATACAAGTGCAAAAGTGGTTTCCTGCACCAACACAAGTGCGAAAAGTGGTTTTTCAACACTAACACAAGTGCGAAAAGTGGATTTTCAACACTAACACAAGTGCGAAAAGTGGTTTTTCCACACTAATACAAGTGCAAAAGTGGTTTCCTGCACCAACACAAGTGCGAAAAGTGGTTTTTCAACACTAACACAAGTGCGAAAAGTGGTTTTTCAACACTATCACAAGTGCAAAAAGTGTTTTTCCACACTAATACAAGTGCAAAAGTGGTTTCCTGCACCAACACAAGTGCGAAAAGTGGTTTTTCAACACTAACACAAGTGCGAAAAGTGGTTTTTCAACACTAACACAAGTGCGAAAAGTGTTTTTTCCACACTAATACAAGTGCAAAAGTGGTTTCCTGCACCAACACAAGTGCGAAAAGTGGTTTTTCAACACTAACACAAGTGCGAAAGTGGTTTTTCAACACTAACACAAGTGCGAAAAGTGGTTTTTCAACAATAACACAAGTGCGAAAAGTGTTTTTTCCACACTAATACAAGTGCAAAAGTGGTTTCCTGCACCAACACAAGTGCGAAAAGTGGTTTTTCAACACTAACACAAGTGCGAAAAGTGGATTTTCAACACTAACACAAGTGCGAAAAGTGGTTTTTCAACACTAACACAAGTGCGAAAAGTTGTTTTTCCACACTAATACAAGTGCAAAAGTGGTTTCCTGCACCAACACAAGTGCAAAAAGTGGTTTTTCAACACTAACACAAGTGCGAAAAGTGGTTTTTCAACACTATCACAAGTGCAAAAAGTGTTTTTTCCACACTAATACAAGTGCAAAAGTGGTTTCCTGCACCAACACAAGTGCGAAAAGTGGTTTTTCAACACTAACACAAGTGCGAAAAGTGGTTTTTCAACACTATCACAAGTGCAAAAAGAGTTTTTTCCACACTAATACAAGTGCAAAAGTGGTTTCCTGCACCAACACAAGTGCGAAAAGTGGTTTTTCAACACTAACACAAGTGCGAAAAGTGGTTTTTCAACACAATCACAAGTGCAAAAAGTGTTTTTTCCGCACTAATACAAGTGCAAAAGTGGTTTCCTGCACCAACACAAGTGCGAAAAGTGGTTTTTCAACACTAACACAAGTGCGAAAAGTGGTTTTTCAACACTAACACAAGTGCGAAAAGTGGTTTTTCAACACTATCACAAGTGCAAAAAGTGTTTTTTCCACACTAATATAAGTGCAAAAGTGGTTTCCTGCACCAACACAAGTGCAAAAAGTGGTTTTTCAACACTAACACAAGTGCGAAAAGTGGTTTTTCAACACTATCACAAGTGCAAAAAGTGTTTTTTCCACACTAACACAAGTGCGAAAAGTGGTTTTTCAACACTAACACAAGTGCGAAAGGTGGTTTTTCAACACAATCACAAGTGCAAAAAGTGTTTTTTCCGCACTAATACAAGTGCAAAAGTGGTTTCCTGCACCAACACAAGTGTGAAAAGTGGTTTTTCAACACTAACACAAGTGCGAAAAGTGGTTTTTCAACACTATCACAAGTGCAAAAAGTGTTTTTCCACACTAATACAAGTGCAAAAGTGGTTTCCTGCACCAACACAAGTGCGAAAAGTGGTTTTTCAACACTAACACAAGTGCGAAAAGTGGTTTTTCAACACTAACACAAGTGCGAAAAGTGTTTTTTCCACACTAATACAAGTGCAAAAGTGGTTTCCTGCACCAACACAAGTGCGAAAAGTGGTTTTTCAACACTAACACAAGTGCGAAAGTGGTTTTTCAACACTAACACAAGTGCGAAAAGTGGTTTTTCAACAATAACACAAGTGCGAAAAGTGTTTTTTCCACACTAATACAAGTGCAAAAGTGGTTTCCTGCACCAACACAAGTGCGAAAAGTGGTTTTTCAACACTAACACAAGTGCGAAAAGTGGATTTTCAACACTAACACAAGTGCGAAAAGTGGTTTTTCAACACTAACACAAGTGCGAAAAGTTGTTTTTCCACACTAATACAAGTGCAAAAGTGGTTTCCTGCACCAACACAAGTGCAAAAAGTGGTTTTTCAACACTAACACAAGTGCGAAAAGTGGTTTTTCAACACTATCACAAGTGCAAAAAGTGTTTTTTCCACACTAATACAAGTGCAAAAGTGGTTTCCTGCACCAACACAAGTGCGAAAAGTGGTTTTTCAACACTAACACAAGTGCGAAAAGTGGTTTTTCAACACTAACACAAGTGCGAAAAGTGGTTTTTCAACACTATCACAAGTGCAAAAAGTGTTTTTTCCACACTAATATAAGTGCAAAAGTGGTTTCCTGCACCAACACAAGTGCAAAAAGTGGTTTTTCAACACTAACACAAGTGCGAAAAGTGGTTTTTCAACACTATCACAAGTGCAAAAAGTGTTTTTTCCACACTAACACAAGTGCGAAAAGTGGTTTTTCAACACTAACACAAGTGCGAAAAGTGGTTTTTCAACACAATCACAAGTGCAAAAAGTGTTTTTTCCGCACTAATACAAGTGCAAAAGTGGTTTCCTGCACCAACACAAGTGTGAAAAGTGGTTTTTCAACACTAACACAAGTGCGAAAAGTGGTTTTTCAACACTATCACAAGTGCAAAAAGTGTTTTTTCCACACTAATACAAGTGCAAAAGTGGTTTCCTGCACCAACACAAGTGCGAAAAGTGGTTTTTCAACAATAACACAAGTGCGAAAAGTGTTTTTTCCACACTAATACAAGTGCAAAAGTGGTTTCCTGCACCAACACAAGTGCGAAAAGTGGTTTTTCAACACTAACACAAGTGCGAAAAGTGGATTTTCAACACTAACACAAGTGCGAAAAGTGGTTTTTCAACACTAACACAAGTGCGAAAAGTTGTTTTTCCACACTAATACAAGTGCAAAAGTGGTTTCCTGCACCAACACAAGTGCAAAAAGTGGTTTTTCAACACTAACACAAGTGCGAAAAGTGGTTTTTCAACACTATCACAAGTGCAAAAAGTGTTTTTTCCACACTAATACAAGTGCAAAAGTGGTTTCCTGCACCAACACAAGTGCGAAAAGTGGTTTTTCAACACTAACACAAGTGCGAAAAGTGGTTTTTCAACACTATCACAAGTGCAAAAAGAGTTTTTTCCACACTAATACAAGTGCAAAAGTGGTTTCCTGCACCAACACAAGTGCGAAAAGTGGTTTTTCAACACTAACACAAGTGCGAAAAGTGGTTTTTCAACACAATCACAAGTGCAAAAAGTGTTTTTTCCGCACTAATACAAGTGCAAAAGTGGTTTCCTGCACCAACACAAGTGCGAAAAGTGGTTTTTCAACACTAACACAAGTGCGAAAAGTGGTTTTTCAACACTAACACAAGTGCGAAAAGTGGTTTTTCAACACTATCACAAGTGCAAAAAGTGTTTTTTCCACACTAATATAAGTGCAAAAGTGGTTTCCTGCACCAACACAAGTGCAAAAAGTGGTTTTTCAACACTAACACAAGTGCGAAAAGTGGTTTTTCAACACTATCACAAGTGCAAAAAGTGTTTTTTCCACACTAACACAAGTGCGAAAAGTGGTTTTTCAACACTAACACAAGTGCGAAAGGTGGTTTTTCAACACAATCACAAGTGCAAAAAGTGTTTTTTCCGCACTAATACAAGTGCAAAAGTGGTTTCCTGCACCAACACAAGTGTGAAAAGTGGTTTTTCAACACTAACACAAGTGCGAAAAGTGGTTTTTCAACACTATCACAAGTGCAAAAAGTGTTTTTCCACACTAATACAAGTGCAAAAGTGGTTTCCTGCACCAACACAAGTGCGAAAAGTGGTTTTTCAACACTAACACAAGTGCGAAAAGTGGTTTTTCAACACTAACACAAGTGCGAAAAGTGTTTTTTCCACACTAATACAAGTGCAAAAGTGGTTTCCTGCACCAACACAAGTGCGAAAAGTGGTTTTTCAACACTAACACAAGTGCGAAAGTGGTTTTTCAACACTAACACAAGTGCGAAAAGTGGTTTTTCAACAATAACACAAGTGCGAAAAGTGTTTTTTCCACACTAATACAAGTGCAAAAGTGGTTTCCTGCACCAACACAAGTGCGAAAAGTGGTTTTTCAACACTAACACAAGTGCGAAAAGTGGATTTTCAACACTAACACAAGTGCGAAAAGTGGTTTTTCAACACTAACACAAGTGCGAAAAGTTGTTTTTCCACACTAATACAAGTGCAAAAGTGGTTTCCTGCACCAACACAAGTGCAAAAAGTGGTTTTTCAACACTAACACAAGTGCGAAAAGTGGTTTTTCAACACTATCACAAGTGCAAAAAGTGTTTTTTCCACACTAATACAAGTGCAAAAGTGGTTTCCTGCACCAACACAAGTGCGAAAAGTGGTTTTTCAACACTAACACAAGTGCGAAAAGTGGTTTTTCAACACTAACACAAGTGCGAAAAGTGGTTTTTCAACACTATCACAAGTGCAAAAAGTGTTTTTTCCACACTAATACAAGTGCAAAAGTGGTTTCCTGCACCAACACAAGTGCGAAAAGTGGTTTTTCAACACTAACACAAGTGCGAAAAGTGGTTTTTCAACACTATCACAAGTGCAAAAAGTGTTTTTTCCACACTAATACAAGTGCAAAAGTGGTTTCCTGCACCAACACAAGTGCGAAAAGTGGTTTTTCAACACTAACACAAGTGCGAAAAGTGGTTTTTCAACACTAACACAAGTGCGAAAAGTGGTTTTGCCACACTAATACAAGTGCAAAAGTGGTTTCCTGCACCAACACAAGTGCAAAAAGTGGTTTTTCAACACTAACACAAGTGCGAAAAGTGGTTTTTCAACACTAACACAAGTGCGAAAAGTGGTTTTTCAACACTATCACAAGTGCAAAAAGTGTTTTTTCCACACTAATACAAGTGCAAAAGTGGTTTCCTGCACCAACACAAGTGTGAAAAGTGGTTTTTCAACACTAACACAAGTGCGAAAAGTGGTTTTTCAACACTATCACAAGGGCAAAAAGTGTTTTTTCCACACTAATACAAGTGCAAAAGTGGTTTCCTGCACCAACACAGGTGCGAAAAGTGGTTTTTCAACACTAACACAAGTGCGAAAAGTGGTTTTTCAACACTAACACAAGTGCGAAAAGTGGTTTTTCAACACTAACACAAGTGCGAAAAGTGGTTTTTCCACACTAATACAAGTGCAAAAGTGGTTTCCTGCACCAACACAAGTGCGAAAAGTGGTTTTTCAACACTAACACAAGTGCAAAAAGTGGTTTTTCAACACTAACACAAGTGCGAAAAGTGGTTTTTCAACACTAACACAAGTGCGAAAAGTGTTTTTTCCACACTAATACAAGTGCAAAAGTGGTTTCCTGCACCAACACAAGTGCGAAAAGTGGTTTTTCAACACTAACACAAGTGCGAAAAGTGGTTTTTCAACACTAACACAAGTGCGAAAAGTGGTTTTTCAACACTAACACAAGTGGGAAAAGTGGTTTACCAACACTAATACAAGTGCAAAAGTGGTTTCCTGCACCAACACAAGTGCGAAAAGTGGTTTTTCAACACTAACACAAGTGCGAAAAGTGGTTTTTCAACACTATCACAACTGCAAAAAGTGGTTTTTCCACACTAATACAAGTGCAAAAGTGGTTTCCTGCACCAACACAAGTGCGAAAAGTGGTTTTTCAACACTAACACAAGTGCGAAAAGTGGTTTTTCAACACTAACACAAGTGCGAAAAGTGGTTTTTCAACACTATCACAAGTGCAAAAAGTGTTTTTTCCACATTAATACAAGTGCAAAAGTGGTTTCCTGCACCAACACAAGTGCGAAATGTGGTATTTCAACACTAACACAAGTTCGAAAAGTGGTTTTTAAACACTAACACAAGTGCGAAAAGTGGTTTTTTCCACACTAATACAAGTGCAAAAGTGGTTTCCTGCACCAACACAAGTGCGAAAAGTGGTTTTTCAACACTAACACAAGTGCGAAAAGTGGTTTTTCAACACTATCACAAGTGCAAAAAGTGTTTTTTCCATACTAATACAAGTGCAAACGTGGTTTCCTGCACCAACACAAGTGCAAAAAGTGGTTTTTCAACACTAACACAAGTGCGAAAAGTGGATTTTCAACACTAACACAAGTGCGAAAAGTGGTTTTTCAACACTAACACAAGTGCGAAAAGTGGTTTTTCAACAATAACACAAGTGCGAAAAGTGTTTTTTCCACACTAATACAAGTGCAAAAGTGGTTTCCTGCACCAACACAAGTGCGAAAAGTGGTTTTTCAACACTAACACAAGTGCGAAAAGTGGATTTTCAACACTAACACAAGTGCGAAAAGTGGTTTTTCCACACTAATACAAGTGCAAAAGTGGTTTCCTGCACCAACACAAGTGCGAAAAGTGGTTTTTCAACACTAACACAAGTGCGAAAAGTGGTTTTTCAACACTATCACAAGTGCAAAAAGTGTTTTTCCACACTAATACAAGTGCAAAAGTGGTTTCCTGCACCAACACAAGTGCGAAAAGTGGTTTTTCAACACTAACACAAGTGCGAAAAGTGGTTTTTCAACACTAACACAAGTGCGAAAAGTGTTTTTTCCACACTAATACAAGTGCAAAAGTGGTTTCCTGCACCAACACAAGTGCGAAAAGTGGTTTTTCAACACTAACACAAGTGCGAAAGTGGTTTTTCAACACTAACACAAGTGCGAAAAGTGGTTTTTCAACAATAACACAAGTGCGAAAAGTGTTTTTTCCACACTAATACAAGTGCAAAAGTGGTTTCCTGCACCAACACAAGTGCGAAAAGTGGTTTTTCAACACTAACACAAGTGCGAAAAGTGGATTTTCAACACTAACACAAGTGCGAAAAGTGGTTTTTCAACACTAACACAAGTGCGAAAAGTTGTTTTTCCACACTAATACAAGTGCAAAAGTGGTTTCCTGCACCAACACAAGTGCAAAAAGTGGTTTTTCAACACTAACACAAGTGCGAAAAGTGGTTTTTCAACACTATCACAAGTGCAAAAAGTGTTTTTTCCACACTAATACAAGTGCAAAAGTGGTTTCCTGCACCAACACAAGTGCGAAAAGTGGTTTTTCAACACTAACACAAGTGCGAAAAGTGGTTTTTCAACACTATCACAAGTGCAAAAAGAGTTTTTTCCACACTAATACAAGTGCAAAAGTGGTTTCCTGCACCAACACAAGTGCGAAAAGTGGTTTTTCAACACTAACACAAGTGCGAAAAGTGGTTTTTCAACACAATCACAAGTGCAAAAAGTGTTTTTTCCGCACTAATACAAGTGCAAAAGTGGTTTCCTGCACCAACACAAGTGCGAAAAGTGGTTTTTCAACACTAACACAAGTGCGAAAAGTGGTTTTTCAACACTAACACAAGTGCGAAAAGTGGTTTTTCAACACTATCACAAGTGCAAAAAGTGTTTTTTCCACACTAATATAAGTGCAAAAGTGGTTTCCTGCACCAACACAAGTGCAAAAAGTGGTTTTTCAACACTAACACAAGTGCGAAAAGTGGTTTTTCAACACTATCACAAGTGCAAAAAGTGTTTTTTCCACACTAACACAAGTGCGAAAAGTGGTTTTTCAACACTAACACAAGTGCGAAAGGTGGTTTTTCAACACAATCACAAGTGCAAAAAGTGTTTTTTCCGCACTAATACAAGTGCAAAAGTGGTTTCCTGCACCAACACAAGTGTGAAAAGTGGTTTTTCAACACTAACACAAGTGCGAAAAGTGGTTTTTCAACACTATCACAAGTGCAAAAAGTGTTTTTCCACACTAATACAAGTGCAAAAGTGGTTTCCTGCACCAACACAAGTGCGAAAAGTGGTTTTTCAACACTAACACAAGTGCGAAAAGTGGTTTTTCAACACTAACACAAGTGCGAAAAGTGTTTTTTCCACACTAATACAAGTGCAAAAGTGGTTTCCTGCACCAACACAAGTGCGAAAAGTGGTTTTTCAACACTAACACAAGTGCGAAAGTGGTTTTTCAACATTAACACAAGTGCGAAAAGTGGTTTTTCAACAATAACACAAGTGCGAAAAGTGTTTTTTCCACACTAATACAAGTGCAAAAGTGGTTTCCTGCACCAACACAAGTGCGAAAAGTGGTTTTTCAACACTAACACAAGTGCGAAAAGTGGATTTTCAACACTAACACAAGTGCGAAAAGTGGTTTTTCAACACTAACACAAGTGCGAAAAGTTGTTTTTCCACACTAATACAAGTGCAAAAGTGGTTTCCTGCACCAACACAAGTGCAAAAAGTGGTTTTTCAACACTAACACAAGTGCGAAAAGTGGTTTTTCAACACTATCACAAGTGCAAAAAGTGTTTTTTCCACACTAATACAAGTGCAAAAGTGGTTTCCTGCACCAACACAAGTGCGAAAAGTGGTTTTTCAACACTAACACAAGTGCGAAAAGTGGTTTTTCAACACTAACACAAGTGCGAAAAGTGGTTTTTCAACACTATCACAAGTGCAAAAAGTGTTTTTTCCACACTAATATAAGTGCAAAAGTGGTTTCCTGCACCAACACAAGTGCAAAAAGTGGTTTTTCAACACTAACACAAGTGCGAAAAGTGGTTTTTCAACACTATCACAAGTGCAAAAAGTGTTTTTTCCACACTAACACAAGTGCGAAAAGTGGTTTTTCAACACTAACACAAGTGCGAAAAGTGGTTTTTCAACACAATCACAAGTGCAAAAAGTGTTTTTTCCGCACTAATACAAGTGCAAAAGTGGTTTCCTGCACCAACACAAGTGTGAAAAGTGGTTTTTCAACACTAACACAAGTGCGAAAAGTGGTTTTTCAACACTATCACAAGTGCAAAAAGTGTTTTTTCCACACTAATACAAGTGCAAAAGTGGTTTTTCAACACTAACACAAGTGCGAAAAGTGGTTTTTCAACACTAACACAAGTGCGAAAAGTGGTTTTTCCACACTAATACAAGTGCAAAAGTGGTTTCCTGCACCAACACAAGTGCGAAAAGTGGTTTTTCAACACTAACACAAGTGCGAAAAGTGGTTTTTCAACACTATCACAAGTGCAAAAAGTGTTTTTCCACACTAATACAAGTGCAAAAGTGGTTTCCTGCACCAACACAAGTGCGAAAAGTGGTTTTTCAACACTAACACAAGTGCGAAAAGTGGTTTTTCAACACTAACACAAGTGCGAAAAGTGTTTTTTCCACACTAATACAAGTGCAAAAGTGGTTTCCTGCACCAACACAAGTGCGAAAAGTGGTTTTTCAACACTAACACAAGTGCGAAAAGTGGTTTTTCAACACTAACACAAGTGCGAAAAGTGGTTTTTCAACAATAACACAAGTGCGAAAAGTGTTTTTTCCACACTAATACAAGTGCAAAAGTGGTTTCCTGCACCAACACAAGTGCGAAAAGTGGTTTTTCAACACTAACACAAGTGCGAAAAGTGGATTTTCAACACTAACACAAGTGCGAAAAGTGGTTTTTCCACACTAATACAAGTGCAAAAGTGGTTTCCTGCACCAACACAAGTGCGAAAAGTGGTTTTTCAACACTAACACAAGTGCGAAAAGTGGTTTTTCAACACTATCACAAGTGCAAAAAGTGTTTTTCCACACTAATACAAGTGCAAAAGTGGTTTCCTGCACCAACACAAGTGCGAAAAGTGGTTTTTCAACACTAACACAAGTGCGAAAAGTGGTTTTTCAACACTAACACAAGTGCGAAAAGTGTTTTTTCCACACTAATACAAGTGCAAAAGTGGTTTCCTGCACCAACACAAGTGCGAAAAGTGGTTTTTCAACACTAACACAAGTGCGAAAGTGGTTTTTCAACACTAACACAAGTGCGAAAAGTGGTTTTTCAACAATAACACAAGTGCGAAAAGTGTTTTTTCCACACTAATACAAGTGCAAAAGTGGTTTCCTGCACCAACACAAGTGCGAAAAGTGGTTTTTCAACACTAACACAAGTGCGAAAAGTGGATTTTCAACACTAACACAAGTGCGAAAAGTGGTTTTTCAACACTAACACAAGTGCGAAAAGTTGTTTTTCCACACTAATACAAGTGCAAAAGTGGTTTCCTGCACCAACACAAGTGCAAAAAGTGGTTTTTCAACACTAACACAAGTGCGAAAAGTGGTTTTTCAACACTAACACAAGTGCGAAAAGTGGTTTTTCAACACTATCACAAGTGCAAAAAGTGTTTTTTCCACACTAATATAAGTGCAAAAGTGGTTTCCCGCACCAACATAAGTGCGAAAAGTGGTTTTTCAACACTAACACAAGTGCGAAAAGTGGTTTTTTAACACTAACACAAGTGCGAAAAGTGGTTTTTCCACACTAATATAAGTGCAAAAGTGGTTTCCTGCACCAACACAAGTGCGAAAAGTGGTTTTTCAACACTAACACAAGTGGGAAAAGTGGTTTTTCAACACTATCACAAGTGCAAAAAGTGTTTTTTCCACACTAATACAAGTGCAAACGTGGTTTCCTGCACAAACACAAGTGCGAAAAGTGGTTTTTCAACACTAACACAAGTGCGAAAAGTGGTTTTTCAACACTAACACAAGTGCAAAAAGTGGTTTTCCACACTAATACAAGTGCAAAAGTGGTTTCCTGCACCAACACAAGTGCGAAAAGTGGTTTTTCAACACTAACACAAGTGCGAAAAGTGGTTTTTCAACACTATCACAAGTGCAAAAAGTGTTTTTTCCACACTAATACAAGTGCAAAAGTGGTTTCCTGCACCAACACAAGTGCGAAAAGTGGTTTTTCAACACTAACACAAGTGCGAAAAGTGGTTTTTCAACACTAACACAAGTGCGAAAAGTGGTTTTGCCACACTAATACAAGTGCAAAAGTGGTTTCCTGCACCAACACAAGTGCGAAAAGTGGTTTTTCAACACTAACACAAGTGCGAAAAGTGGTTTTTCAACACGAACACAAGTGCGAAAAGTGGTTTTTCAACACTATCACAAGTGCAAAAAGTGTTTTTTCCACACTAATACAAGTGCAAAAGTGGTTTCCTGCACCAACACAATGGCGAAAAGTGGTTTTTCAACATTAACACAAGTGCGAAAAGTGGTTTTTCAACACTATCACAAGTGCAAAAAGTGTTTTTTCCACACTAATACAAGTGCAAAAGTGGTTTCCTGCACCAACACAATTGCGAAATGTGGTATTTCAACACTAACACAAGTGCGAAAAGTGGTTTTTAAACACTAACACAAGTGCGAAAAGTGGTTTTTCCACACTAATACAAGTGCAAAAGTGGTTTCCTGCACCAACACAAGTGCGAAAAGTGGTTTTTCAACACTAACACAAGTGCGAAAAGTGGTTTTTCAACACTATCACAAGTGCAAAAAGTGTTTTTTCCACACTAATACAAGTGCAAAAGTGGTTTCCTGCACCAACACAAGTGCGAAAAGTGGTTTTTCAACACTAACACAAGTGCGAAAAGTGGTTTTTCAACACTAACACAAGTGCGAAAAGTGGTTTTGCCACACTAATACAAGTGCAAAAGTGGTTTCCTGCACCAACACAAGTGCAAAAAGTGGTTTTTCAACACTAACACAAGTGCGAAAAGTGGTTTTTCAACACTAACACAAGTGCGAAAAGTGGTTTTTCAACACTATCACAAGTGCAAAAAGTGTTTTTTCCACACTAATACAAGTGCAAAAGTGGTTTCCTGCACCAACACAAGTGTGAAAAGTGGTTTTTCAACACTAACACAAGTGCGAAAAGTGGTTTTTCAACACTATCACAAGGGCAAAAAGTGTTTTTTCCACACTAATACAAGTGCAAAAGTGGTTTCCTGCACCAACACAGGTGCGAAAAGTGGTTTTTCAACACTAACACAAGTGCGAAAAGTGGTTTTTCAACACTAACACAAGTGCGAAAAGTGGTTTTTCAACACTAACACAAGTGCGAAAAGTGGTTTTTCAACACTAACACAAGTGCGAAAAGTGTTTTTTCCACACTAATACAAGTGCAAAAGTGGTTTCCTGCACCAACACAAGTGCGAAAAGTGGTTTTTCAACACTAACACAAGTGCGAAAAGTGGTTTTTCAACACTAACACAAGTGCGAAAAGTGGTTTTTCAACACTAACACAAGTGGGAAAAGTGGTTTACCAACACTAATACAAGTGCAAAAGTGGTTTCCTGCACCAACACAAGTGCGAAAAGTGGTTTTTCAACACTAACACAAGTGCGAAAAGTGGTTTTTCAACACTATCACAACTGCAAAAAGTGGTTTTTCCACACTAATACAAGTGCAAAAGTGGTTTCCTGCACCAACACAAGTGCGAAAAGTGGTTTTTCAACACTAACACAAGTGCGAAAAGTGGTTTTTCAACACTAACACAAGTGCGAAAAGTGGTTTTTCAACACTATCACAAGTGCAAAAAGTGTTTTTTCCACATTAATACAAGTGCAAAAGTGGTTTCCTGCACCAACACAAGTGCGAAATGTGGTATTTCAACACTAACACAAGTTCGAAAAGTGGTTTTTAAACACTAACACAAGTGCGAAAAGTGGTTTTTCCACACTAATACAAGTGCAAAAGTGGTTTCCTGCACCAACACAAGTGCGAAAAGTGGTTTTTCAACACTAACACAAGTGCGAAAAGTGGTTTTTCAACACTATCACAAGTGCAAAAAGTGTTTTTTCCATACTAATACAAGTGCAAACGTGGTTTCCTGCACCAACACAAGTGCAAAAAGTGGTTTTTCAACACTAACACAAGTGCGAAAAGTGGATTTTCAACACTAACACAAGTGCGAAAAGTGGTTTTTCAACACTAACACAAGTGCGAAAAGTGGTTTTTCAACAATAACACAAGTGCGAAAAGTGTTTTTTCCACACTAATACAAGTGCAAAAGTGGTTTCCTGCACCAACACAAGTGCGAAAAGTGGTTTTTCAACACTAACACAAGTGCGAAAAGTGGATTTTCAACACTAACACAAGTGCGAAAAGTGGTTTTTCCACACTAATACAAGTGCAAAAGTGGTTTCCTGCACCAACACAAGTGCGAAAAGTGGTTTTTCAACACTAACACAAGTGCGAAAAGTGGTTTTTCAACACTATCACAAGTGCAAAAAGTGTTTTTCCACACTAATACAAGTGCAAAAGTGGTTTCCTGCACCAACACAAGTGCGAAAAGTGGTTTTTCAACACTAACACAAGTGCGAAAAGTGGTTTTTCAACACTAACACAAGTGCGAAAAGTGTTTTTTCCACACTAATACAAGTGCAAAAGTGGTTTCCTGCACCAACACAAGTGCGAAAAGTGGTTTTTCAACACTAACACAAGTGCGAAAGTGGTTTTTCAACACTAACACAAGTGCGAAAAGTGGTTTTTCAACAATAACACAAGTGCGAAAAGTGTTTTTTCCACACTAATACAAGTGCAAAAGTGGTTTCCTGCACCAACACAAGTGCGAAAAGTGGTTTTTCAACACTAACACAAGTGCGAAAAGTGGATTTTCAACACTAACACAAGTGCGAAAAGTGGTTTTTCAACACTAACACAAGTGCGAAAAGTTGTTTTTCCACACTAATACAAGTGCAAAAGTGGTTTCCTGCACCAACACAAGTGCAAAAAGTGGTTTTTCAACACTAACACAAGTGCGAAAAGTGGTTTTTCAACACTATCACAAGTGCAAAAAGTGTTTTTTCCACACTAATACAAGTGCAAAAGTGGTTTCCTGCACCAACACAAGTGCGAAAAGTGGTTTTTCAACACTAACACAAGTGCGAAAAGTGGTTTTTCAACACTATCACAAGTGCAAAAAGAGTTTTTTCCACACTAATACAAGTGCAAAAGTGGTTTCCTGCACCAACACAAGTGCGAAAAGTGGTTTTTCAACACTAACACAAGTGCGAAAAGTGGTTTTTCAACACAATCACAAGTGCAAAAAGTGTTTTTTCCGCACTAATACAAGTGCAAAAGTGGTTTCCTGCACCAACACAAGTGCGAAAAGTGGTTTTTCAACACTAACACAAGTGCGAAAAGTGGTTTTTCAACACTAACACAAGTGCGAAAAGTGGTTTTTCAACACTATCACAAGTGCAAAAAGTGTTTTTTCCACACTAATATAAGTGCAAAAGTGGTTTCCTGCACCAACACAAGTGCAAAAAGTGGTTTTTCAACACTAACACAAGTGCGAAAAGTGGTTTTTCAACACTATCACAAGTGCAAAAAGTGTTTTTTCCACACTAACACAAGTGCGAAAAGTGGTTTTTCAACACTAACACAAGTGCGAAAAGTGGTTTTTCAACACAATCACAAGTGCAAAAAGTGTTTTTTCCGCACTAATACAAGTGCAAAAGTGGTTTCCTGCACCAACACAAGTGTGAAAAGTGGTTTTTCAACACTAACACAAGTGCGAAAAGTGGTTTTTCAACACTATCACAAGTGCAAAAAGTGTTTTTTCCACACTAATACAAGTGCAAAAGTGGTTTTTCAACACTAACACAAGTGTGAAAAGTGGTTTTTCAACACTAACACAAGTGCGAAAAGTGGTTTTTCCACACTAATACAAGTGCAAAAGTGGTTTCCTGCACCAACACAAGTGCGAAAAGTGGTTTTTCAACACTAACACAAGTGCGAAAAGTGGTTTTTCAACACTATCACAAGTGCAAAAAGTGTTTTTCCACACTAATACAAGTGCAAAAGTGGTTTCCTGCACCAACACAAGTGCGAAAAGTGGTTTTTCAACACTAACACAAGTGCGAAAAGTGGTTTTTCAACACTAACACAAGTGCGAAAAGTGTTTTTTCCACACTAATACAAGTGCAAAAGTGGTTTCCTGCACCAACACAAGTGCGAAAAGTGGTTTTTCAACACTAACACAAGTGCGAAAAGTGGTTTTTCAACACTAACACAAGTGCGAAAAGTGGTTTTTCAACAATAACACAAGTGCGAAAAGTGTTTTTTCCACACTAATACAAGTGCAAAAGTGGTTTCCTGCACCAACACAAGTGCGAAAAGTGGTTTTTCAACACTAACACAAGTGCGAAAAGTGGATTTTCAACACTAACACAAGTGCGAAAAGTGGTTTTTCCACACTAATACAAGTGCAAAAGTGGTTTCCTGCACCAACACAAGTGCGAAAAGTGGTTTTTCAACACTAACACAAGTGCGAAAAGTGGTTTTTCAACACTATCACAAGTGCAAAAAGTGTTTTTCCACACTAATACAAGTGCAAAAGTGGTTTCCTGCACCAACACAAGTGCGAAAAGTGGTTTTTCAACACTAACACAAGTGCGAAAAGTGGTTTTTCAACACTAACACAAGTGCGAAAAGTGTTTTTTCCACACTAATACAAGTGCAAAAGTGGTTTCCTGCACCAACACAAGTGCGAAAAGTGGTTTTTCAACACTAACACAAGTGCGAAAGTGGTTTTTCAACACTAACACAAGTGCGAAAAGTGGTTTTTCAACAATAACACAAGTGCGAAAAGTGTTTTTTCCACACTAATACAAGTGCAAAAGTGGTTTCCTGCACCAACACAAGTGCGAAAAGTGGTTTTTCAACACTAACACAAGTGCGAAAAGTGGATTTTCAACACTAACACAAGTGCGAAAAGTGGTTTTTCAACACTAACACAAGTGCGAAAAGTTGTTTTTCCACACTAATACAAGTGCAAAAGTGGTTTCCTGCACCAACACAAGTGCAAAAAGTGGTTTTTCAACACTAACACAAGTGCGAAAAGTGGTTTTTCAACACTAACACAAGTGCGAAAAGTGGTTTTTCAACACTATCACAAGTGCAAAAAGTGTTTTTTCCACACTAATATAAGTGCAAAAGTGGTTTCCCGCACCAACATAAGTGCGAAAAGTGGTTTTTCAACACTAACACAAGTGCGAAAAGTGGTTTTTTAACACTAACACAAGTGCGAAAAGTGGTTTTTCCACACTAATATAAGTGCAAAAGTGGTTTCCTGCACCAACACAAGTGCGAAAAGTGGTTTTTCAACACTAACACAAGTGGGAAAAGTGGTTTTTCAACACTATCACAAGTGCAAAAAGTGTTTTTTCCACACTAATACAAGTGCAAACGTGGTTTCCTGCACAAACACAAGTGCGAAAAGTGGTTTTTCAACACTAACACAAGTGCGAAAAGTGGTTTTTCAACACTAACACAAGTGCAAAAAGTGGTTTTCCACACTAATACAAGTGCAAAAGTGGTTTCCTGCACCAACACAAGTGCGAAAAGTGGTTTTTCAACACTAACACAAGTGCGAAAAGTGGTTTTTCAACACTATCACAAGTGCAAAAAGTGTTTTTTCCACACTAATACAAGTGCAAAAGTGGTTTCCTGCACCAACACAAGTGCGAAAAGTGGTTTTTCAACACTAACACAAGTGCGAAAAGTGGTTTTTCAACACTAACACAAGTGCGAAAAGTGGTTTTGCCACACTAATACAAGTGCAAAAGTGGTTTCCTGCACCAACACAAGTGCGAAAAGTGGTTTTTCAACACTAACACAAGTGCGAAAAGTGGTTTTTCAACACGAACACAAGTGCGAAAAGTGGTTTTTCAACACTATCACAAGTGCAAAAAGTGTTTTTTCCACACTAATACAAGTGCAAAAGTGGTTTCCTGCACCAACACAATGGCGAAAAGTGGTTTTTCAACATTAACACAAGTGCGAAAAGTGGTTTTTCAACACTATCACAAGTGCAAAAAGTGTTTTTTCCACACTAATACAAGTGCAAAAGTGGTTTCCTGCACCAACACAATTGCGAAATGTGGTATTTCAACACTAACACAAGTGCGAAAAGTGGTTTTTAAACACTAACACAAGTGCGAAAAGTGGTTTTTCCACACTAATACAAGTGCAAAAGTGGTTTCCTGCACCAACACAAGTGCGAAAAGTGGTTTTTCAACACTAACACAAGTGCGAAAAGTGGTTTTTCAACACTATCACAAGTGCAAAAAGTGTTTTTTCCACACTAATACAAGTGCAAAAGTGGTTTCCTGCACCAACACAAGTGCGAAAAGTGGTTTTTCAACACTAACACAAGTGCGAAAAGTGGTTTTTCAACACTAACACAAGTGCGAAAAGTGGTTTTGCCACACTAATACAAGTGCAAAAGTGGTTTCCTGCACCAACACAAGTGCAAAAAGTGGTTTTTCAACACTAACACAAGTGCGAAAAGTGGTTTTTCAACACTAACACAAGTGCGAAAAGTGGTTTTTCAACACTATCACAAGTGCAAAAAGTGTTTTTTCCACACTAATACAAGTGCAAAAGTGGTTTCCTGCACCAACACAAGTGTGAAAAGTGGTTTTTCAACACTAACACAAGTGCGAAAAGTGGTTTTTCAACACTATCACAAGGGCAAAAAGTGTTTTTTCCACACTAATACAAGTGCAAAAGTGGTTTCCTGCACCAACACAGGTGCGAAAAGTGGTTTTTCAACACTAACACAAGTGCGAAAAGTGGTTTTTCAACACTAACACAAGTGCGAAAAGTGGTTTTTCAACACTAACACAAGTGCGAAAAGTGGTTTTTCCACACTAATACAAGTGCAAAAGTGGTTTCCTGCACCAACACAAGTGCGAAAAGTGGTTTTTCAACACTAACACAAGTGCAAAAAGTGGTTTTTCAACACTAACACAAGTGCGAAAAGTGGTTTTTCAACACTAACACAAGTGCGAAAAGTGTTTTTTCCACACTAATACAAGTGCAAAAGTGGTTTCCTGCACCAACACAAGTGCGAAAAGTGGTTTTTCAACACTAACACAAGTGCGAAAAGTGGTTTTTCAACACTAACACAAGTGCGAAAAGTGGTTTTTCAACACTAACACAAGTGGGAAAAGTGGTTTACCAACACTAATACAAGTGCAAAAGTGGTTTCCTGCACCAACACAAGTGCGAAAAGTGGTTTTTCAACACTAACACAAGTGCGAAAAGTGGTTTTTCAACACTATCACAACTGCAAAAAGTGGTTTTTCCACACTAATACAAGTGCAAAAGTGGTTTCCTGCACCAACACAAGTGCGAAAAGTGGTTTTTCAACACTAACACAAGTGCGAAAAGTGGTTTTTCAACACTAACACAAGTGCGAAAAGTGGTTTTTCAACACTATCACAAGTGCAAAAAGTGTTTTTTCCACATTAATACAAGTGCAAAAGTGGTTTCCTGCACCAACACAAGTGCGAAATGTGGTATTTCAACACTAACACAAGTTCGAAAAGTGGTTTTTAAACACTAACACAAGTGCGAAAAGTGGTTTTTCCACACTAATACAAGTGCAAAAGTGGTTTCCTGCACCAACACAAGTGCGAAAAGTGGTTTTTCAACACTAACACAAGTGCGAAAAGTGGTTTTTCAACACTATCACAAGTGCAAAAAGTGTTTTTTCCATACTAATACAAGTGCAAACGTGGTTTCCTGCACCAACACAAGTGCAAAAAGTGGTTTTTCAACACTAACACAAGTGCGAAAAGTGGATTTTCAACACTAACACAAGTGCGAAAAGTGGTTTTTCAACACTAACACAAGTGCGAAAAGTGGTTTTTCAACAATAACACAAGTGCGAAAAGTGTTTTTTCCACACTAATACAAGTGCAAAAGTGGTTTCCTGCACCAACACAAGTGCGAAAAGTGGTTTTTCAACACTAACACAAGTGCGAAAAGTGGATTTTCAACACTAACACAAGTGCGAAAAGTGGTTTTTCCACACTAATACAAGTGCAAAAGTGGTTTCCTGCACCAACACAAGTGCGAAAAGTGGTTTTTCAACACTAACACAAGTGCGAAAAGTGGTTTTTCAACACTATCACAAGTGCAAAAAGTGTTTTTCCACACTAATACAAGTGCAAAAGTGGTTTCCTGCACCAACACAAGTGCGAAAAGTGGTTTTTCAACACTAACACAAGTGCGAAAAGTGGTTTTTCAACACTAACACAAGTGCGAAAAGTGTTTTTTCCACACTAATACAAGTGCAAAAGTGGTTTCCTGCACCAACACAAGTGCGAAAAGTGGTTTTTCAACACTAACACAAGTGCGAAAGTGGTTTTTCAACACTAACACAAGTGCGAAAAGTGGTTTTTCAACAATAACACAAGTGCGAAAAGTGTTTTTTCCACACTAATACAAGTGCAAAAGTGGTTTCCTGCACCAACACAAGTGCGAAAAGTGGTTTTTCAACACTAACACAAGTGCGAAAAGTGGATTTTCAACACTAACACAAGTGCGAAAAGTGGTTTTTCAACACTAACACAAGTGCGAAAAGTTGTTTTTCCACACTAATACAAGTGCAAAAGTGGTTTCCTGCACCAACACAAGTGCAAAAAGTGGTTTTTCAACACTAACACAAGTGCGAAAAGTGGTTTTTCAACACTATCACAAGTGCAAAAAGTGTTTTTTCCACACTAATACAAGTGCAAAAGTGGTTTCCTGCACCAACACAAGTGCGAAAAGTGGTTTTTCAACACTAACACAAGTGCGAAAAGTGGTTTTTCAACACTATCACAAGTGCAAAAAGAGTTTTTTCCACACTAATACAAGTGCAAAAGTGGTTTCCTGCACCAACACAAGTGCGAAAAGTGGTTTTTCAACACTAACACAAGTGCGAAAAGTGGTTTTTCAACACAATCACAAGTGCAAAAAGTGTTTTTTCCGCACTAATACAAGTGCAAAAGTGGTTTCCTGCACCAACACAAGTGCGAAAAGTGGTTTTTCAACACTAACACAAGTGCGAAAAGTGGTTTTTCAACACTAACACAAGTGCGAAAAGTGGTTTTTCAACACTATCACAAGTGCAAAAAGTGTTTTTTCCACACTAATATAAGTGCAAAAGTGGTTTCCTGCACCAACACAAGTGCAAAAAGTGGTTTTTCAACACTAACACAAGTGCGAAAAGTGGTTTTTCAACACTATCACAAGTGCAAAAAGTGTTTTTTCCACACTAACACAAGTGCGAAAAGTGGTTTTTCAACACTAACACAAGTGCGAAAAGTGGTTTTTCAACACAATCACAAGTGCAAAAAGTGTTTTTTCCGCACTAATACAAGTGCAAAAGTGGTTTCCTGCACCAACACAAGTGTGAAAAGTGGTTTTTCAACACTAACACAAGTGCGAAAAGTGGTTTTTCAACACTATCACAAGTGCAAAAAGTGTTTTTTCCACACTAATACAAGTGCAAAAGTGGTTTTTCAACACTAACACAAGTGTGAAAAGTGGTTTTTCAACACTAACACAAGTGCGAAAAGTGGTTTTTCCACACTAATACAAGTGCAAAAGTGGTTTCCTGCACCAACACAAGTGCGAAAAGTGGTTTTTCAACACTAACACAAGTGCGAAAAGTGGTTTTTCAACACTATCACAAGTGCAAAAAGTGTTTTTCCACACTAATACAAGTGCAAAAGTGGTTTCCTGCACCAACACAAGTGCGAAAAGTGGTTTTTCAACACTAACACAAGTGCGAAAAGTGGTTTTTCAACACTAACACAAGTGCGAAAAGTGTTTTTTCCACACTAATACAAGTGCAAAAGTGGTTTCCTGCACCAACACAAGTGCGAAAAGTGGTTTTTCAACACTAACACAAGTGCGAAAAGTGGTTTTTCAACACTAACACAAGTGCGAAAAGTGGTTTTTCAACAATAACACAAGTGCGAAAAGTGTTTTTTCCACACTAATACAAGTGCAAAAGTGGTTTCCTGCACCAACACAAGTGCGAAAAGTGGTTTTTCAACACTAACACAAGTGCGAAAAGTGGATTTTCAACACTAACACAAGTGCGAAAAGTGGTTTTTCAACACTAACACAAGTGCGAAAAGTTGTTTTTCCACACTAATACAAGTGCAAAAGTGGTTTCCTGCACCAACACAAGTGCAAAAAGTGGTTTTTCAACACTAACACAAGTGCGAAAAGTGGTTTTTCAACACTATCACAAGTGCAAAAAGTGTTTTTTCCACACTAATACAAGTGCAAAAGTGGTTTCCTGCACCAACACAAGCGCGAAAAGTGGTTTTTCAACACTAACACAAGTGCGAAAAGTGGTTTTTCAACACTATCACAAGTGCAAAAAGAGTTTTTTCCACACTAATACAAGTGCAAAAGTGGTTTCCTGCACCAACACAAGTGCGAAAAGTGGTTTTTCAACACTAACACAAGTGCGAAAAGTGGTTTTTCAACACAATCACAAGTGCAAAAAGTGTTTTTTCCGCACTAATACAAGTGCAAAAGTGGTTTCCTGCACCAACACAAGTGCGAAAAGTGGTTTTTCAACACTAACACAAGTGCGAAAAGTGGTTTTTCAACACTAACACAAGTGCGAAAAGTGGTTTTTCAACACTATCACAAGTGCAAAAAGTGTTTTTTCCACACTAATATAAGTGCAAAAGTGGTTTCCTGCACCAACATAAGTGCGAAAAGTGGTTTTTCAACACTAACACAAGTGCGAAAAGTGGTTTTTTAACACTAACACAAGTGCGAAAAGTGGTTTTTCCACACTAATATAAGTGCAAAAGTGGTTTCCTGCACCAACACAAGTGCGAAAAGTGGTTTTTCAACACTAACACAAGTGCGAAAAGTGGTTTTTCAACACTATCACAAGTGCAAAAAGTGTTTTTTCCACACTAATACAAGTGCAAACGTGGTTTCCTGCACAAACACAAGTGCAAAAAGTGGTTTTTCAACACTAACACAAGTGCGAAAAGTGGTTTTTCAACACTAGCACAAGTGCAAAAAGTGGTTTTTCCACACTAATACAAGTGCAAAAGTGGTTTCCTGCACCAACACAAGTGCGAAAAGTGGTTTTTCAACACTAACACAAGTGCGAAAAGTGGTTTTTCAACACTATCACAAGTGCAAAAAGTGTTTTTTCCACACTAATACAAGTGCAAAAGTGGTTTCCTGCACCAACACAAGTGCGAAAAGTGGTTTTTCAACACTAACACAAGTGCGAAAAGTGGTTTTTCA